>NW_007210426.1:0-4592 GCF_000164805.1 Carlito syrichta | reverse complement strand
AAGACTGTCTCCTCATTTCCATGGCAACTCCTCACATCTGTTTCATCACACTTGCATTATAAATATGTCTGCAACTAATATCTGTCAGCTCTTTAGCCTCAGTACCTAAGAAGGACCTGGCCACATAATCGCTGCCTCAGTAAAAGTTTCATAAATAAAAAGAATGGAAAACAAAGCTTTGGCATCAAAAGACTTGGGGTTAATACAGGAGCAGTTCAAAGGGCTTTCTCTGTCCAAACTAAAAGTAGCTGCTTGGAATTATTTGTCAACATTCGAGCTGGATGGCAAATGAACAAAACTGAGAAATCCAGGACCAGAAGTTGAAAAGTGAGGCTCCGAAGGATAAAATGGGTCACTTAAAAAGGGGATGTTGCGCATGAATGGTGGAGGGAGATGCTTGAATCTCCAGGCTTTGAACATTCAGCCTGGTTCTCTTCATATACACACCTTCACATGCCATTCAAGGTTGTCCATGGGCTGGCTCCATCATGCATTTCATGCTTTATATTCCACTATATTCTTTCACGTGTGAGCATGTTCTCCAAAAACAGAATTCCTTTCTCTCACAAAGGAGGCTCTTCTCTCCTTAGCTTCCATGCCATTGTTTCCTGCCTCTGTTCAAATCTAAGAACAACTGCTGCCATCCTCATTCCCGACCTGGATTTAAGCACCACCTCCCCTATACCCACCTCTCATTTTTTAAAATCACCATTCTTGTAACAGTAGCTAAAGACAGGCTTAGCACCAACTAGACAGGCTAGGTTTAGGGATTAAGAAGGCCAAGCAGAAAAAAAAGGTCAATCACGGGATGAGGAGGCACAGTAAGGAAGGCCATGGTCCAGAAAGGGAGTAGTGGTAGTTCAAAGGTCAAAGAGGGATACCATCATCTCTGGCTGGCTCATGCACTGTTGGATACTCTCCCTCTGAGCAGAGGCCAAGGCACGAGTCTCCTCCCAAAAGTGGTTGTGTCCTTCCTCAGTGAGCCCCCAGAGGCAAGCTCGAGGTCTTGTACTGGCCCCATCCTCAGAACAGACCGGGACCTTCTTAAAGCTGCCCAGGAAGCAGAGGTCATGGCGAACTGTGCTCTTCCAGCCACCTGAAGCTCTTCGGAAGTAGGGGAAATGCTGTCGAATGAAACTGTAGATCTCCTGCACATTAAGGCCACAGTGGGGGCTGTTTTTTAATGCCAGGACAATTAAGTGGCTGTAATTGAGAGGGGGCCTCAACCAGGATTTTCTCTTCCGGACTTTAGCTTGTGATAGCTTTTGGCCCTGAAAGTGTTTCCTTTCGTTAGGTGGCTGGATGTCCATGGAAGACTTGTTCTCTTGTTCCCTAGCCACTTCTTCTGTGAGGTTAAAGTTGCTGGAGGAAAGGGTGACTAGCTTCTGCAAAGGAGACTGCTCACTGGAAGAAGATGGCAGGGACTCCACCACTGTGGCCTCTGAGGAGCTAAACTCTTCTGTTTTTAAGGGAGGCAGAAAGAAAGGTAGCACTCTTGTCAGATCCTTCTTTTTACTGGGTTCTGAGGGCTCCTGGCTGCCATGGGGGCACACGATGTTGGGGCTCACCCACATCCACAGGTTGGGTTGAAACTGAGTACCATCATTGTCTGGACTGAGTCTCATCTCCTGAGGAACCTCTGGGGGCTTCATTGTTTGCATTCTGTATTTGACAAGGTTCTGCTCAGTTAAGGGGAGCTGGTCTGTGGTACAAGCCAGGAAGAACTCATTCTCCATGTCCCAGTCCTGCAGCCCTGGGAGCTGGCCATGGAGACTGTACCAAAATTCATGATCTTTTAGATTCATGTCCATCTTGAATAGAAAGCTAGGTAGAGGGAGACTTCCAAAAGAACACAAGTCTCTCAGGCACTTCTCAAAGTTTCTACTGGGGCACTGTTGTTTAGTTTTTTGAATTGAGGTCTCAATCTGACACCAAGGTTGGAACACAGTGGCACGATTATGGCTAACAGCAGCCTCGACCTCCTGGCCTCAGGCGATCCTTAGGTCTACTGGAAAAAGAGGCACCAATGCCTCATTGATTAGTTGTCAGACTTGGAGAGACCTCTGCATTCTAGAACAAAACACAAAATGGGGAAGGAATGAAAAAGAGCTTTTTGTAATCAGGGGTATCCAAATAGGAAAGAGGAAGTCAAGTTATCCCTCTTTGCAGATGACATGATTCTTACCTCAAAAACCAAAGAGAATCTGTCAAAAATCTCCTTGTACTGACAAAGGACATTGGCAAAAATCTCAGGCATAAAATAAATGTGCAAAAGACAGTTGCATTCCTATACACCAACAATAAAGAAACAGAAACCCCCAAAAGAAGCACAATCTCATTCACAATAGCCACACAAAAATGAAATACCTTGGCATCTCTCTCACTAGAGAAGTGAAAGATCTATACAACGAAAACTACAAAACACTGCTCAAGAAATCATCAATGACACAAATAAATAGAAAAATATTCCAGCTCATGGATTGGAAGGATCAACATCATTAAGATGTCCATCCTACCCAGGGAAATCTAGAAATTTAATGCAATACCCATTAAATTACCAGCAACATTCTTCTCAGACCTGGAAATGACAATATAGGAATTCATATGGAAACATAAACGACCATGAACCCGCCAAAACAATCCTCAGCCAAACAAACAAAGCAGGAGGCATCACATTCCCAGACTTTAACATTATAAAGCTACAATAATCAAAACAGCCTGGTATTGGTAAAGCAACAGGCATATAGACATATGGAACTGGATAGAGATTCCAGAAGCAAAACCTCAATTTCTCAACCACCTCATCTTCGACAAAGCCTTCACCACCACAACCATTGGGGAGAGGAGAACCTATTTAGTAAATGGTGCGGGGAAAACTGACTGACCACATGCAGAAGATTGAAACAGGGCCCCTACCTATCCCCATACACAAAAATCAACTGAAAATGCATCAGAGACCTAAACGTAAAACCTCAAACTATAGAAACCTTAGAAAATGCAGGAAACACCTTTATGGAAATTGGAACTGGCAACCATTCCTGATCAAAACCTCAATGCCTATGCCTTAAGAGATAAGATACAGAAATGGGACTTCATCAAACTGACAAGCTTCTGCAAAGCCAAAGAAACCATCAAGAGAGCAGAGAGACATCTCACAGACCGGGAAAAAATATTTGCCAACTGTATATCTGACAGAGGCCTAACATCTAGGATCTACAAGGAACTCAAACGTGCCAAAAAGAAAAACAGCCCCATTACAAAGTGGGCAAAAGATACGAATAGACACTTCTCAAAAGCAGACATACAAGCAGCCAACAGATACATGAAAAAATGCTCAGTCTCACTAGTCATCAAAGAAATGCAAATTAAAAGCCCACTGAGATACCACATAACTCCTGTCAGGATGGCCATCATCAATAACTCAAAAAAACAACAGATGCTGGTAGGATGTGGGGAAACGAAAACACTTTTACACTGTTAGTGGGAGGGTAAACTAGTACAACTGCTGTGGAAAACAGTTAGGCAATTCCTAAAAGATCTAAAAATCGACCTTCCATACGACCCTGCAATCCCCTACTGGCAATATACCCAGAGGAACTCAACTCACTTTGAGAAAAAGATACCTGCACATGTATGTTT
Organism: Carlito syrichta; assembly: GCF_000164805.1. NCBI lineage: Eukaryota > Metazoa > Chordata > Mammalia > Primates > Tarsiidae > Carlito > Carlito syrichta. Next base: position 953 of record NW_007210426.1, on the reverse strand, counting down.
ATTGCAGCATTGTTCACAATTGCAAAAACATGGAACCAACCACGCTGCCCACAGAAAGAGAACTGGATTTAAATAAAAAGTGGTACATATATATATGATGGAATATTATGCAGCCATAAAGAAGAACAATATTATGAACTTCACAGCAACTTGGATGGACTCAGAGTCTATAATACTGAGTGATCTATCGCAGAAACAAAGAACTGAGTGTCACATGTTCTCACTCATAAGCAGACCTTGAACAGTTATCGTAATACTATAAGAAAGGGATTGGCAGTAGTGGGAACTGTCGGGGAGGGGGGCACACCTCCTCAACAAGAATACTGCATAATGAACATTTGTATACCTAACCCTGAATTATACCCCACATCTTCAAAATTAAATATTAAAAAAGAAACAACAGTTAGATAAGAAAATTACCCAACACGTATATAAGTGCACTGGAAGTGTTAAGTACCTAAGAATAACTCTAATAATTTATAAAACTTTATTAGCAAGCATTAAAGAAGACTTAAATAAATGGAGAGATATCACCATGCTGGTGGATTGTGAGATTCATGATTGAATGTCATATTGCTGCAAACTCATCTATAAATTGGATGTAATCACAATAAAAATTTCAACAAGTAAAACAAACAGCTTTTTACCAGGAAAAAAATTAAAAGGTGGAAATCCTGCGCTTGCTTTGTAAGCAGGATGTTCCCATATGAAGACCCACAAACCTTAAATTATGTGTAAACTAAGGTGCTTTGCATAAAAGGTGATCATCTGGCATATCTTTCAACTCTCTGGGTTCATTTAATGAAGGGACAAACATGTACAGATCACATTATATTTTTGAGTATTTCTTTGTTTTGTTTTTTGTTTTTGTTTTTGTTTTTGAGTTGGAGTCTCACTCTGTTGCCCAGACTGGAGTGCAGTGGCCGCTCCCGGCCATCGCAGTCTCCACCTGG
>NW_007210425.1:0-4256 GCF_000164805.1 Carlito syrichta | reverse complement strand
TATACCCCACATCTTCAAAATTAAATATTAAAAAAGAAACAACAGTTAGATAAGAAAATTACCCAACACGTATATAAGTGCACTGGAAGTGTTAAGTACCTAAGAATAACTCTAATAATTTATAAAACTTTATTAGCAAGCATTAAAGAAGACTTAAATAAATGGAGAGATATCACCATGCTGGTGGATTGTGAGATTCATGATTGAATGTCATATTGCTGCAAACTCATCTATAAATTGGATGTAATCACAATAAAAATTTCAACAAGTAAAACAAACAGCTTTTTACCAGGAAAAAAATTAAAAGGTGGAAATCCTGCGCTTGCTTTGTAAGCAGGATGTTCCCATATGAAGACCTACAAACCTTAAATTATGTGTAAACTAAGGTGCTTTGCATAAAAGGTGATCATCTGGCATATCTTTCAACTCTCTGGGTTCATTTAATGAAGGGACAAACATGTACAGATCACATTATATTTTTGAGTATTTCTTTGTTTTGTTTTTTGTTTTTGTTTTTGTTTTTGAGTTGGAGTCTCACTCTGTCGCCCAGACTGGAGTGCAGTGGCCGCTCCCGGCCATCGCAGTCTCTACCTGCTGGGCTCCGGCGATCCTTCCGCCTCAGCCTTCCAAGTAGCCAGAATTACAGGCATGTGCTACCACGCCCAGCTGATTTTTTTTAAATTTATTGTAGAGATGAGGTCTCGCTGCCCAGGTGGGTCTCGAACCCGCGGGTTCAGGTAATCCACTCACCTCAGCCTCCCAAAGGCACGGGATTACAGGCTGAGTCACCAAGCCCGTTGAGTATTTCCTTAAAAGGTTTTAAAAATCATTTCATGTTTTAGAGTGCCTTTGGACTTCCATCAAATGCTTTCGTGTTGATGATCTCAGCTGATTTTCCTGATGGCCTTGCAAGATAACATGGCACTACTAACCCATGTCACAGGTACAGGAATTGAGAGCTACAGAACATTCAAGACTACATAATCAAGCAAGTAGGGGAGCTAGATCCACAGCTCAAGTTTTCGTATCCTTTCATGGCATACATTGCCTCTTGATCACATTCAACATACTACATAAAGCAGGCAGCAATACGTGTAACCTCAGTTTTCAGAGTAAGATAGTAACTATCAGAAGATGGTCTCCAAATCTCAAACCTATGCTAGAACCCAATCTTGCTGTTATTTTTCATTCCTATTTTGGGCTCCCCTCTCTCCTGGTCACCTTCTCAGGAAAGGGGTTCTGAACTATACTCTGAACAGTGAAATGCAGGTACAAAGTAAGTTTAGCCATGCCATGCGAGGTTCTGAAAGCCCCAGGACCCTTTTAGTAAATTCATGCCAAAGACATTAGTAAGATAAACAAAATGGAAAGGCTTCATTTAACCAGTCTGCACCAAATCCATCTGTGAAGCATGTGACTTCATTAAAACCACTGCATAGGACAATATCACAAACATATCCAGCATATGTCCACGGAAGCTATTGGAGGCGCACACTAATCATTCTGCAGTTTTCCCATCCTCTGGTCCTCTTCCACTCTAAATCATCCTCCACACAATCTGTCACAGTGGTCTTTCTACTTCACAAATATAAAAAACAATAACAACAACGATATCAACTGTGAATTCTTACTGAATGCTCTAAGAACTCTAATTCAGCTCCTAAATCTTCAAAATAACCCCGTGAAGTAGATACTCTTATTATTCTCACTTTATGGAGTAACAAACATGAGGCACAAAGAAGCCTACGTCATATAGCTAGTGAAAAACAGGGCTGGCTTTCAAAACCAAGCAGCCTGGATGCAGAACGTGTGCTTTTGCCAGCTGTATTAGCAGCTTCTGTTTTGGTACTACAAAAAGCATAAAAGGCCCTCCAGGATCCCACCCCCGTTTACCTTTCCAGACTAATTTATTAACCCAACTTTCTTGCTTCATACTTTAGGTCTCAGAAATACTGAAACGCTGGGAGTTTTGCCACACAGCCAACTCTCTTTTGCCCACGTCCCTTTGCTCAAGAACCTCTGCTAAGAATAGCCAACTACCAATTTCTTTGGTTTGGCTAACCTCTATTCATCTTTTAAGACTACAGAAAGCCTTCTCTAATAAAAATGCTGCTTCTACCTCCCCCTAGGAAATTAATGGATCTCCTTCACCGTGGCCCACTGATCTAGGCAAAGCAGGGAATTAACCCCAAATATTTAGCTTATTATGCCAACCCTAGAGAGCCTGGCAGCATGTTGGCTCTCAGCAGTCCCCCATGCTTTAAGTGGGGGCTCTAGTGTTACAGAATATCTCTTCCATCTTCACCTGGGAACACAGTATACTCTGTAGATATTGGCTAGTAAAATCAGATCATAACTTTGTATTCTATTTTTTTGAGCCTCATTTAAAAACAGTCAATATTTATGTACTGAGCACCTACCATGTTCCAAGCGGTATGTAACAGGCCTGGAAGATAACTAAGACACAACCCAAGAGGATATCGCAGCCTAATAGGAGAAGAGAGACAAGGGAAAATTAAAGTAGAGTGTGATGAATACTAGACACTATGCTAAGAGAACATAGAAGGGAAACCTTAGCCTAGATAACAGGAATCAGAAGGGATCTCCACAGAAAGTGTTGCTTGAGCTTAAAAGCCAGGTTACCTAGAAGCAGAAATACAGACAAGAGGCTAGCACATGCCACCTGGGTACACATGCAACATGCTATATAAAGCAGGCAGCAGTATGTGTAACCTCAGTTTTAGGATAAGATGGTAACTATCAGAAGGTTTCTGTTAACCTCGAATCCACACCAGAACCCAACCTTGTCTGTCCCTTAAGTGCTCCAGAAAAGGAGGCAAGGGCATTTTGCACATGCTCTGGAAAAATACTTAAATTCCTATCTTTGGGTATCCTGTTTTTCAGACCCCCACCAATCCTAAGTGTCAATATAGATAAAAATGTCAGCGCTGATGAAACCACATGTTCTAAGCATAGGAGGGTACAACAACATGGTAACATAAATTGGGACGAGTGGCGGGAACTCATAATCACCTGACCCTAGAAGTACCTTTTCAGCATGTGCATGCTTATGCTTGCTCTTTCTCTCTCTCTCTCTCTCTCTCTCTCTCTCTCTCTCTCTCACACACACACACACACACACACACACACACACACACACACACACACACACACACCAGCAGCAGTCACAGAAGCAGTATTTTTCCCTGCCTTCAGTTTTCAAAAGCCCAGATTTTGGTCCTCACTCCAAAAAATGGTTAAAAAGAGAGTAGCTAATACACATTTGGGATCAAAAAATTCAGGTATACTTAGTAAGTCTTCTTATTAGGATCAAGAATGCTTTCAAGAAAGTCAGGAGCAGTGTTAAAAGCATGCAAAGTCACCTTAAAGAGGCTCCCCACTTCCAAATTGTAACTTTTTGACCACATACATGATGATCAATTGAAACTATTTCAGTCTGTAAAAACTATGAGAACACAATGATATCCAATCTAAATACAAACCAACAAAAACCCAGTTAGTTGTAAGGAGAAAAGAGCAAATGTCATAGGACACAAGTTTTGTTGCTTGTATGTAAGAACTGCTAAATGTTTACTTGTTTCTAAGGATGGGCAAGCAGGAAAGAATACAGGAAAAACAGTAAGCAAGCTACATGTGGCTCCAGAAAAACAGGTACCATCCCAATGGCTGCTGTGTATGATTATACAGGTTGCATGCAGTCCAAGGGTGCCTGATAAGAGAACATGAAATTCAGCCTGAGCTCTGTTTTCAGAACCATGTGTTCTGGTCCTGAGGCTGTGTCCATTCATAGGAGGTACTTCTTTGTAATTCATATAGCGGAGTCATGCTGTCACCACATGCCCTCAAACTGCATCCTCCTACAGGGGGCATGTTTTTTCTCATTCACACATAGACCAGCAGCCATGTATATCAAGAACTGGTAAGACATATTAGCACTGATGGTCACAGATAATTATCAGGGGGAAATAGGTTCCGAGTGTTGCAAGATGATTAACAACATAACTTAAAGAAGAGGATTACCTAAGAAAACTCAATCCTTTTTCTACTAGGAAATGAACCCTCTAAACAGTCCTGCTAATGATAACAAAATACAAGTAAGGAATACATAAACCTGAGTAATGCTAACAGACTAGATAAGTATAGCAAAAGGACAGGATAATAGGTGGTATAAACCATGCATAAATAAAAGAATGCTTCATTTATATTAAAGACAAGTCTCATACACACTTGCTCTG
>NW_007210424.1:0-2047 GCF_000164805.1 Carlito syrichta | reverse complement strand
CCTGACTTCAAGCCTTGGTGCAAGAATATCTCCCCACACTGTTCAGATACCTACTAGCCTCAGATGGTCACTACAACCCTTCACCTTTGACCCTAGAGGCCGAGTGGACATGGTGAACTACTGAGACTGCTCCTCTGTCTATCTGTCTCTTTATTTTTTTGTATGTATGTATGTATGTCCGGCTCATTGGGCCTTCACATTATGAAGGAAAACTGAGGACCCATCTTATGGGAGTAGAGAGTAAGGGAATTGAAGGAGTGACAACTTGGGAGACTTTATTGGACACTGAACCGTCCATGCCACCGCTGGGGAACCACAGGTCAGAGGCTCATGGTCATGTCCCCTGGGCTGAGGGACTTTGGATCCAGGAAAGAAAGTAGGTAGGAGGTGGAAGAGCTTTCTCAGGTTTCCATGGGCTACCACAGAGAAAGTCCCAAGTTGGCCTTGTACTCAGGAAATCAAGCCAGGAGGGAAAAAGGAGAGGAAGGCTCTGAACACAGGGAGCCAGAGGAGTAGTCATCTAAGATCGTAGAATTCAGGAAGGTGGGTTAGTGGGTCTCTGGAGGACATACCCAAAAAAGCAGGGTTCCCAGAGTTTACTGATCCCAAGATCAAAGACATAAATGCCACTGAACAGTACATACACAGAGGGACTCTTAACATGAACTCCACAACTAAAGACCAGGACAGGCAGACAGACTCACTCAGATGATCAAAAGCACTACTGCAGAGGCTCCAGGGAAAAGAGAATTGTGTAAAAATGTAGCCCTTAGTGTAAACCCACAGCATGCACAGCAGACATGTAGGGTAAGAAAAGCCCCCAGAATGACTCTAACAGGAGACTCAGAGAGCTCAGGGGACAGGCAGACAGCTCCAGATAGACCAGATCATGATATCAGGAGGAGGCAGTAGGAGGCAGCTGAGGGCCGGCCATCTAGCAGGAGGTGATAGCCTAGAGTAATCAAAACAGGCTATGGGCAGGCAGGCTCCAGGGTTCTTAGAACTGACAGAGAGTGGTTTGATGAACACTTGACCAAGTGTCCAAGAAACACATTAACCATATGAATGGTCAAACTGGTATAGAGAGCCAGACCCCTCGTAACACACAGAAGATATAGCTTCCCATGGGGAAACCAAGACAATGAGCTCCTGTTCTTCCCTTACCCCCACAGGTTGGCCCAAGGCCACCCACTTAGTCACTGTGTTCACACCATACTCTGAGGGGCTTGAAACCAACAAAGTCACACTGACGTGTCTCATCATTACCTTCTACCAGAGTGCAGTGACAGTGGCCTGGAAGGCAGATGGCTCCCCCGTCACTCAGGACGTGGAGACCACCAAGCCCTCCAAACAGAGCAATGACAACTATGTGGCCAGCTGCTACCTGAACATATCAGCTGAACAATGGAAATCTCACAAGAGATTCAGTTGTGACCTCCTACATGAAGGAAGCACTGTGGAGACGACAGTGGTCCTTGCACAGTGTTCTTGGCTCATGGCCCTCCCCTGACCTATGGAAGCCTAGAGCTTGGGAGCCCAGGGAAAGGTCTTTCCCCATGCCAGGTTGTCAGCCTGTCTCCCTGCACTCAAGAACCCTCAATAAATATCCTCATTGTCAATCAGAAATTCTAGTCTTTGTTCATTTTTTAAATATATGTTCCATTCTACATTTAACCATATTCACAAGTGAACAGAATGTTTTGATCTAGGGAAAAAGCATCCATGAAAAGCAACCTGATGTTTCTCTGAGGGATACTTTTACTGTCTTTCAACAACCATTGAATATTCCAGAACAATGGGAAGGCCATCAGAAGGACTCAGGCCTGCCCATTTTTCCCCCACCTCTCCCCTATGCTTACTGCAGCATTGTGTACAAGTTCACTTCTGGGTACTAGGGGAAAAACACTCCTTCCATCCCCCTGGTCCCTGGGTGAATGGTTGAGCTCCCATTCCTGTTATCTGGGGTCCTCACAGTAGGCATCGTCTTTCATTCAAGATGTCCTTCCATCTCCTCCTCCGTGGCTATACACTTCTACACTTGTAAATC
>NW_007210423.1:0-2047 GCF_000164805.1 Carlito syrichta | reverse complement strand
GCTGAGGGCCGGCCATCTAGCAGGAGGTGATAGCCTAGAGTAATCAAAACAGGCTATGGGCAGGCAGGCTCCAGGGTTCTTAGAACTGACAGAGAGTGGTTTGATGAACACTTGACCAAGTGTCCAAGAAACACATTAACCATATGAATGGTCAAACTGGTATAGAGAGCCAGACCCCTCGTAACACACAGAAGATATAGCTTCCCATGGGGAAACCAAGACAATGAGCTCCTGTTCTTCCCTTACCCCCACAGGTTGGCCCAAGGCCACCCACTTAGTCACTGTGTTCACACCATACTCTGAGGGGCTTGAAACCAACAAAGTCACACTGACGTGTCTCATCATTACCTTCTACCAGAGTGCAGTGACAGTGGCCTGGAAGGCAGATGGCTCCCCCGTCACTCAGGACGTGGAGACCACCAAGCCCTCCAAACAGAGCAATGACAACTATGTGGCCAGCTGCTACCTGAACATATCAGCTGAACAATGGAAATCTCACAAGAGATTCAGTTGTGACCTCCTACATGAAGGAAGCACTGTGGAGACGACAGTGGTCCTTGCACAGTGTTCTTGGCTCATGGCCCTCCCCTGACCTATGGAAGCCTAGAGCTTGGGAGCCCAGGGAAAGGTCTTTCCCCATGCCAGGTTGTCAGCCTGTCTCCCTGCACTCAAGAACCCTCAATAAATATCCTCATTGTCAATCAGAAATTCTAGTCTTTGTTCATTTTTTAAATATATGTTCCATTCTACATTTAACCATATTCACAAGTGAACAGAATGTTTTGATCTAGGGAAAAAGCATCCATGAAAAGCAACCTGATGTTTCTCTGAGGGATACTTTTACTGTCTTTCAACAACCATTGAATATTCCAGAACAATGGGAAGGCCATCAGAAGGACTCAGGCCTGCCCATTTTTCCCCCACCTCTCCCCTATGCTTACTGCAGCATTGTGTACAAGTTCACTTCTGGGTACTAGGGGAAAAACACTCCTTCCATCCCCCTGGTCCCTGGGTGAATGGTTGAGCTCCCATTCCTGTTATCTGGGGTCCTCACAGTAGGCATCGTCTTTCATTCAAGATGTCCTTCCATCTCCTCCTCCGTGGCTATACACTTCTACACTTGTAAATCTCGCCCTATCAAAACATTGCACACTGTCCTCACTATAGGGGTACACCCTGCTTCTGTCTCTGTGTGGTTTCTGCCTTTTGCCCCTCCCCCAGGTCCTCCCTCTAATCCTCACTCACAGGATCTCACTTGGACCCTGGTCACTCACCCTACAAAACCCACTATGAGCTTATTGTTTCACATGTCACTGGATGGCCCAGCTGTATTCAAGGACACTAAAAGACGGCAGTTAGCTCTGATCTCCACTGACTCCACCACAAGGACATAATGTCCCAGTGATTGCAGGTGTCAACAGGCTAATGAGTTCAAAGTCAATTGGCAGATTTTGGAGTTCTACCATGAGCTGAGGTGACAGTTGACTCTTCCTCTTAAGAATGCAGTGGGAGATCTGATTGATAACACACACACAACATAAACACACAACTCACATGCGCATACACCCATGTTGGGCATCTCCCTGGGAAGATCATGAAGGGTCCAGAGGAAGCAAGTCAGTCAGACCCAGGATGGGACATGAGTAAAGAGAAGCCAAGCATCTGCAGTCTCTGAGCTTTGGGCCTGACATTGGCCCTGACTAGGGGGAGAGGCAGGATTTTCAGCCTGGGTCAAAAGTGAAACAGGAGACAAGAGGAGCCTTGAGGAAGGGATTCTGGAAAAGGAACAGCAGGCATATGTCACTGTCACCAGAGGCATCTGCTGTGTGGGACACTGTTGGGTGCCGCAAGGCGGCAAGTGTATATCACAGGTGATAGCTCCACAGGTGTCGAACCCAAACAAGGATGGACACCCAGGCCTTGTGTATCAAACCCTGCTTTGGAAATGAACACTCAGAGTTAGGTGCCATGAATGACTCTAGACTGCTGTGTACTCTGTACCAGTGACACTTGTGAGCACAGCAGGCTGTGGAGTACCTATGGACAA
>NW_007210422.1:0-656 GCF_000164805.1 Carlito syrichta | reverse complement strand
TATACCTTTTGACTCTATGAATGACTCCATTTTGAACTCCTCCTTGAAACTGGTTTTTATTTTATAAATGGTAAAGGACAGTTTTCTTTTTTTTTTTTTTGAGTTGGAGTCTCACTCTGTGGCCCAGACTGGAGTGCAGTGGCCGCTCCCAGCCACCGCAGCCTCAACCTGCTGGGCTCCGGCGATCCTTCCGCCTCAGCCTTCCGAGTAGCCGGAATTACAGGCGCGCTCTTCCAAGCCCAGCTAATTTTTTGATTTATTGTAGAGATGAGGTCTCGCCTGCCCGGGTGGATCTCAAACCCGTGGGCTCAGGCAATCCACTCACCTCAGCCTCCCAAAGGCGCGGGATTACAGTTTTCAAGGATGCAGCCAAAACCCTCACGATAGCCAATGGCATGGATGTGTTAATTCCACATGGAGTGGAATTTTGCTAGAGTAAATATTAAATTTGAGAATCAAATTACAAGCATCAAAAACAGGAGAGAAAGTAGAGCTGATACGTGATTGCTCCGAAATAAACTAACAAAAAGACTATGGCAAAGTCAAGTTGTTGATCTGTTCACACAAGTTATCACTGATTGACGATGAAGATTTTCTCCTTGACCAGAGCTAAGCCAGGTTTCTCTGAGGCTTCTGTCTGCTAGACCTTTACCCTA
>NW_007210421.1:0-746 GCF_000164805.1 Carlito syrichta | reverse complement strand
AAATAAACTAACAAAAAGACTATGAGCAAAGTCAAGTTGTTGATCTGTTCACACAAGTTATCACTGATTGACGATGAAGATTTTTCTCCTTGACCAGAGCTAAGCCAGGTTTCTCTGAGGCTTCTGTCTGCTAGACCTTTACCCTAGCCCCTGTCCTGCAAGGCTACATAGGCTATCTTAGTGAGAATCCTTCCAAGTCATTTTAGAAAAAATTTCCCACCCTTGATAAGTGATCACCCTTGATATCCAATCAAATTCTTTCACCCCGTCCTCAGTCCTTGGCCTGCCTTCAACAAGAATCTCCTCTTAGTGATTTTCCATCCACTGACCTCCTTATTCTGCTTCTTGGCTGTAAATCCCCAATTGTCTTCTCTGTATTTTGAATGGAGCCCAGTCTCTTTCTTCCATTGTGATAGTCTTGACACCTATTGCAATAATCGTGAATGAAGTTTTCCCGTCTTCCTTACCATTTTAACAAATGTCAGAATTACTTTTCCTTTAACACTGTGGATTCTCCCACGTGTTCTCATTCCTTTTTCTTCCTGTAATTTATTAATTGATGCATTGGAAATTCCTCTTTTGGGCTAGTTTAGGTACATAATAACGGAATTCACCCGTCTGAGTTCATGTATTGTTTAGGGGCTAGTTATGAGAACAAATAAAGTGGGAAAGAGAAAGAAAAGATGGTGAGTTTCAGTTTACCACACTGAAGACTGATGGAAAGGTCCTCTTCTGCCTGTGGTTCC
>NW_007210420.1:0-749 GCF_000164805.1 Carlito syrichta | reverse complement strand
TGATAAGTGATCACCCTTGATATCAATCAAATTCTTTCACCCCGTCCTCAGTCCTTGGCCTGCTTCAACAAGAATCTCCTCTTAGTGATTTTCCATCCACTGACCTCCTTATTCTGCTTCTTGGCTGTAAATCCCCAATTGTCTTCTCTGTATTTTGAATGGAGCCCAGTCTCTTTCTTCCATTGTGATAGTCTTGACACCTATTGCAATAATCGTGAATGAAGTTTTCCCGTCTTCCTTACCATTTTAACAAATGTCAGAATTACTTTTCCTTTAACACTGTGGATTCTCCCACGTGTTCTCATTCCTTTTTCTTCCTGTAATTTATTAATTGATGCATTGGAAATTCCTCTTTTGGGCTAGTTTAGGTACATAATAACGGAATTCACCCGTCTGAGTTCATGTATTGTTTAGGGGCTAGTTATGAGAACAAATAAAGTGGGAAAGAGAAAGAAAAGATGGTGAGTTTCAGTTTACCACACTGAAGACTGATGGAAAGGTCCTCTTCTGCCTGTGGTTCCTAGATGCCTCTAAATATATCTCTATCCATTTTGGTAGATCAAGATGCTGTCCTCAAAGACTGCTGCTCGCTATTCAACAAGATTCAAAGTTGGAGAGACAGAGAGTCCTTAGATGGCACTTCTGAATATTGGTGGTGAGCCAACTCTGTCCAGGGAGTGTTCTTCCTTAATTCTCTTCCTCAATTCTAAAGCTGGTATGGTCAAGTATTGTGCAAAAGGAGAATAACT
>NW_007210419.1:0-665 GCF_000164805.1 Carlito syrichta | reverse complement strand
ATCCAAACATTTAGCTATTGTTAATGATTAGAAAGTTTTCTGGAAATTCATGAAAATTCAATAAGACATTCATTAGTGCTGATAAAAGAAAATATTGGCAGCACATTCATATAACTTTTTTTTCTAATTAAGTTCAGCCCATTTCATTATTTGGTGATCTAAGTGGAAATAGTTCTTCTGTCATAGTGGTATGCAAAGCTATTATAATTACTTTTTTAGAAAGGTCGACAACTTTTTTATTTGGCTTCAGTGATTTTATGGTGCCTAGATTCCACCGGAAAATATTTAGTCACTCGCTTACTTGGATAGAAGTCCATCACCTGGAATAGAAATCAGGGTGAGTGTGCCAGCATCTTGTGCAGACAGGCCCTGAAAATATATACTAGGCAGGGCTACTGCCAAATGACTTGTGTCTAGCCAGCACTGCCTTTGAAATGTTCACTGCATACCAGTTACTGTTAAGATTTATTACAGCATGTGTAGATAAATATATTTTAGTTTTCATATCCATAACTTAGATAATACAGTAGCAACCTACACTCTACATAGTGTCTTCAGTGTTAGTAGCCATTCATAATAGTCAGATTTTTCACCAAAACCTAAGAGCAATCTTCATGTTATTTTAAATAGCTCACACTAAATCAAATGTAAAAATTTATAATTTT
>NW_007210418.1:0-580 GCF_000164805.1 Carlito syrichta | reverse complement strand
CGACCTCAGTTCTCCAGATACATTTTTATACCTAGCTAAACATCAGAATCACATGGATAGGTCTTGAGAGTTGGCATCAGAATTTTATAATTTCTCCATGTGACTGTAGCAGCTGCATTGCAAGCTGTGGAAACCACTGCTCTTCTTTAATTCTTTCTAGCAGTAGTCACTAATCACCCATCAGAGTGACCATGAATAAGTCCTTCAAGAGAGATGGGAGAAGAAAGGGAAAGGAGTATCATAGGTCAAGAATATTAGTTGATCAGTTCTTGCTAAGGAGCCTACAAAGATATCAACAGAGCCAGAATCTACCACACAAAGCTCTTACAGGGAAGGCAACATTTGCATAAAATCATACTTATTTCTGTTTAAAGAGTCAGACATCAGAATGGAACGCTCTTGTGTTTTTTAATAGTTTTGAAGACCTGACTGAACTATGAGTTATGTAAGGGTGCATTTTAATACCAAATACTCCTGCATATATAGTGTGATATTATGTATATACTTATACCTAATTAAGGCCTAAACATAAGGTCAGAGGGTAGTCAGCTGGAATTATGTGACAGGCGTCTACTCCAAC
>NW_007210417.1:0-767 GCF_000164805.1 Carlito syrichta | reverse complement strand
TATTGATTTACTCAGTGCTTTTGTTTCCTTTTGATTATGACTTGAACCTACTATGTAAAATCTTAGTTCTCTTATTTTTGCTTCTTTTAAAATGAAATGAGGAACAGCGGTCCTTTCCTTAATCCTGCCACAAAGGACCATTCAGCAGCAACTTGACTTACCTACTGAAAGATTGATCCTCAATAGGAATCCCTTCATGAATTCCCATGTGATAATTACCCCCAGGAATATGTTAGTGAAGTCCCCACCTCTGCTGCTGATGCTAAGCACCCGTATCACTCTAGGAAACCACACACTTTACACTAACGGGCAGAAAAAGCAGGTGCCTTCATTTTCATACTTGCAGGAAGAGTCCATACTTGTAGCCCTCTGTGAAGGCTCACTTTTGCACTCAAAATTTTTGCCTAGCTCTCAGGCTGAATTCTAATTGCAAAGACTTCTGGAAAACGTAGTTTTCTAGCCTCTGTAATAAGTAAAGGCAAAAAAAGAAAAAAAGAAAACAGAAAAGAAATAAAGAAAAAGGTTTGAGGTGAGAGGACAAGCCAATCTGACATATTCACCATAGGTTGGTAACAGGTAAGTCTGAATGGTGCATTTCAAACATTCTAAACTCTTTGTTGACTTTAAGTCCAACATAGCAGAGAACAGGCTGAAATGCATGTTTCCTCTGAACTATAACTGCTGTATCCACTTTGCCATATTTATACATTTCTCTTAATGTTGGTGTCCACATAATCTCTTCTACTACATGGTTATTGCATTGGACA
>NW_007210416.1:0-5267 GCF_000164805.1 Carlito syrichta | reverse complement strand
TTCCAGACACATGTACTCTTTGGCTTTAGTCACCAACACAACCTCTAGTATCAACTCCACATCCCTTATATCTGCATTTGATGTTTCTTCTTCTCTGACCATGTCAGGTAAGAAAAGAAAATGTTAACCCTTTTTTCATTAGATTTCTTTCCTTCTAAATTCAGTAGAAGACTCAAAAGAACCTGGACTAATGAGGGCAAGTCTTCAACTAGAAATCTAGAGACCTAATTTCAGTTTTGCTTTGACATCACTAGCTTTGGGTAAAAGCTTTACATAACTTTGAGACAAAATCTGTTTCCTCTTTTGTTACATGATGATAATGATCCATTATTACTTCTATCCCAAACTCAAGAAAAACCTTGAGTTTTAAGGGACCTACATAAATACAATGAAATCAGAAACTTTTTAAGATGGTATTTTTCAATAGATACAGGGAAAACCTAGATGGTGTAGGAAACTAGCAATATGTCCCAAGATGTTTCATCAGTTATACTCTGGGTCAACTAATATTTCAACCTTAGTATTTAAAGTAAGTGATATTCTAAAAGTAATATTCACATGTTTTGGTACTTTCTACTTAAACTAGGTCAAAAAAGAAAATAGAAAAGAGAGTACTGGTTTTTAATTTCACCAATATTCTGGGTTAAGTACGTTAGGGACAGTTTCATCAAGCACCAGCCAACAGGAACTGACATAGGGAGAAATACAAAATGAGGAACATAGGAAAGAGACAGAGGTGTTTCCAAGATCAAAGACATTGTTGAGGATAGAATATTGGAGAGAACCAAATATTTTAAATTAAAATAGAAGCAGCAATAAGAGGAAAACTAATTGGAGAAATGAAAAATTAGGTTCGTTTTAGAAGATGCTTAGATTAATCAACTAGAAAGGAAACTAAGTTTAGAATATAGTAACATTAAGAATTGTAACCTATCAGAAAATAATGTTCAGCAGGTTGGCCCTTTTCTATTGCTTCTCTGAACACAGATGACAACAGGTTTTTTTTTTGTTAATTTGAACTTACCTGTCATCCTTGTGCAAAGGCCATGCTAAACTTCTCTGTATTGTTTCAATTTTAGTAAACATCTTGGCAAATTGACCATGACACTGGATCACTAGGAATATATTGAAGTATGTTTTAGAAATGATGCTTTATCTAAATGAGAAACTAATAAAAGTGGTCATGCAGACAGCTATGGAAAATGAATTTCCAGGGTCCTATATCATCCAATTTTTGAACTATATAACTGTTTTACCTATTATCAATTAAGACTTTTAAAATATGGGTGTCTCTTAAATCTCATCACAAGAATATATTCCTTTTGTGATACACAGGTTTCAAGTATAGGCTGTTTTTCATCTGTACAATAATTGTACTCCTAAAACAGAGGACATACTGATTAACAATTAACTGTTTTTAGACCTAGAATAAAAAGAAAGACTTACATAAGAATACAAAGTCAGATCTCTAACGCCACATGCATCTAAAGTAATGGACTGGAGTTCTTTGGGTTGTCCCATATTGCAAATTGTCTTTTAATTAGATGCTAGCAATGCTGGAATTTTTTCAATTCTGAGAATAATTTTTTCAACAATGTGAAAGATGATTATATCCAAGTTTTAAAGATAAATACACAAACCTTCATGATACCTCTTGTATGTTCTTTTCTGCTTATCAGGCTATGTTGACTTAAATATCCATTTTTACTAGGATTAATATCTGTCACTTGCTGGGTAATATTCAGAGATTATGAATGAGTTCAAGAGCGGACCTCCTTTATACCAACAGTTTTGCTCACTGCTTTGTGCCAGTTTTTATTGAAACATCTGTCTACATACATTATGGCTATCTATATATTCACATTACTGTATTTTGCTGTTTGCTACATATGTCTTATTAATGTAGTTTCACTCTCTATACATGTTGGTTAGAAATTCATTCCAAATCACCTTCTGTTGTGAGTTGCTACTTGGTTCATTTATTCACTAAAATAGATAGCATTCAAGTTTAAAAATATTGCCTACATAAATGACAGAACTTCATTTATTAGTAATTTACCATACTGTGATTTTGCTACATAATCTGATTTTCATTAATATCCACATATTCTTTATAGTTTTGTAATACTACAGTTTTCATAATTTTCTCTTTTCTCCAGAAGTTACTGTCTTCCTTTATATATATCATATGTAAAAAGTATCATTTTTATTCATCTATGAATGATGACTGTTATTATTATGAGAACCACTTCATAAATTAGTAACCTGAAGGCCAGAGTTTAATAATTTGTTTTTTCTCTCAAGAAACTTTTCTTGAAAGCTAACTCTCAGGCAGTTATATTGACCTAGAATTACAATCCAGTCTTGATTTTGGTAAATAACAACTTGTTAGATTCACTAAGTAGTCTGAGTTAAAAATAAACTCTAGGAAAAAGCATGTGACCTGCTTCAGCAAAATGAGACACTAAAGATGATGACAGTAATATCTGCTACTATTGTCTAATAAAAAAAAAAAAGTCAATATTGAAAGATCTATTTCTCTCAGTTGCTGGTCTTTGCTCAGAGCATAGTCCTGGTAAGAGAGGCAGGTTTTGCAAGCTGATAATGATATTCACATTATACTTGGCTAGGTCAATCTGACCTTTCTGAGCCTCCATTTTCTCATGTATAAAATGAAAATGTTAAAACAGAATTTCTCTCAAACCTCCTACTTCTAAAAGACTTAAATGCTAGGAGTAGTTAACAATTGAATACTAGTGCAGACTCATGGTAAAGATAAGGTAAAGAGAAGGAGTCTTCTAGTCGAGGAACAATGTATCAACAAGAACACAAAGGTCTTGTGTACATCTGTGTTCTGTAAAAGTGGCATGCAAAATCAGTTCCTCAGAGAGACCAAACTGTCCAGCACTTTCAGTCACCATAATCTGTCTGGTTTCAGGTATCTTAATGAATACTGGTATTAGAGGCTTACTAAATGCAAGAATTTTGAGGTAATGCTGTTCTAAAAAATAGGAGGAGTTTATTACTCTCATTGACTTTTCTATGTCCTTGTGTTTCCTCTAGAATAATTCCAAAATCTATCTTCCTTTGGAATTGCAAATTCTATACAGTGCTCTCTTCCTGGGGTAAGCAATCCGGTCTCCTAACAGAAAGTGCCTACAACTTATTCAGAGTCTCTGCTCCTGCCATCAGTTCAACATGGCATTGCCAACAGTCTGCAGCACCTCTTTCCAGTCATGTGTGGATAGTACCTACCATTATCAACATTCTAGCAAAACTATGCCAGCTAGGGCTGCTGCCCAGAGCCTCTTATCCTTGTAGTTTTGAGTGGGATATCACAAGAAGCACTGAAAAGAAGTTATGTTCACTCAGTGACTTCATCATGGCTGTCAATGACCAGACACAGCTGGTCCTTCCCTGTTTATGACAGCCCAGCGTGATAAAACTTCATATGCCAAAGCGATGGTCCCTCAATATCCATCCGTGTCTGCCAGGCGCATCCAAGGGACGCCATTTCAAATTCTACATCAGGAAGATAGCCTGTGTCTTCCCTCTCAGGAAGGTGACCAGATCTATTACTACAATCAAGGCACAGTGGGGATACTACTGACTGGATTGCTCCCAACCTCCAATCCTATGGCTCTGTTCATACCCAGGATATAACACCTCTGCTCTTCAACCCGAAATGGCAATGGTGCAAAGGTGCAAAGGTGATTTAGCACACAAATATACTATCACCAGCCTCCACTCTAGAATCTACTACAGTGTGTCTGCTCAACCCCATCACAGAAACATGCTTGCAAGCTAAGTAAAGGAAGAAGGTCACAGAAGGAAGGTCAAAGATGAGGTTGACAAGTAGTGAGTCCACAAATAGGTAGAATTTAGTCCCAAACTTCAACCACTACCCTCCCTTGCTCTGTACTCTGTGCTCTGAATACAAGAATACCTAAAGAAGTGGGATGGTGAGACATTATAATGGCCATCTGTCCAACATGTAAGAATCTGATAAGCACACCAATGAATATCATGCGTTTTGCTGCCCTCGCCGATCAGTTTCCCTGTACCACCATACACTCATCAACTATCTTTCCTGATTTATTGCTTTAGTGTCTTTAGAAAAAACTTTAGAATTTTACTTGTGGTAGTGACACTTTAATGTTTCTCAACTTACACCAGGATTTAAGACCATGTATTCAGAAATCGTGTACAAAGCAAGCAGGCATAGAATGTGTTTTGCTTATAGATTTCATAAGAAAGAACACAACTGTCTGTCCTAGTCCATGCTGTGAAGTCTTCACATCCTCTAAGGAGAATGGAGAGAAAAAAAAAGACACCACATGAGAGTGTTAGGCTTTACAAAACACTTTGTGTTTCAATATCATTTTCACTTTTAATTTGACTTAGAACAACATTGTGAAATACAAGAAAAATTAAATTACAATGACACCAAATGTTAACTAGTTAGAAGTGGAACAGTCACTGCCTATCTCCTAATACAGGGTCTTCTCCATGCTTCTTAACACAAGTTAGCTACAATTACTTGCCCACCACTGGAGGCTACCTGATTGCTGCACTGATGTGTAGGGAGAGCATCTCACTTACCAGGTACTGACTTGTTTTTTATTCCTTTGTAGTAATGGAAACATCCCAGGAGATTGAGACTTCCTTTGAATTGCAACCTTCAAACCAGACAATTAGTCAGTTACAAAATCCAGAATCTCCCAAGTCCTGTAGTACCAATGATATCCAAATACCTGATAGTATTTCATCACTTGAGCTCGGAGACATTTCAGTGATAGCTTCTGTCCAGAGTACTTCTAATCTCTTGACACTATCCACAGCTCCAACCCAAAAACTTTCAGATAATAACAATTTGGGTGAGATCAAAATGAAGCTTTCCAAGCCTCTGGATGCCTACAAGATCCCAATAGAAAACCAAGATCTTCCACTACTCCCTTTAGAAATTCCTGATAGTCCCCAGCTTCTGGTCTGCATTCATCCTCTTAGACCTGAGGAACAGCTTAGTTCTGAAAATGTGAATCTAGGAGAAAACAACCTGAGTTTGATGACCAAAGGACACGAGAATATGAGATTGAGTCTAGCAGGAGTCTTGCAGATGTCACCACACTGGCAGAGCAAATTCACCTTCCACAACTCTTTGATTCCTTACAAGATCTTGACCAGGCCAAAGATCCCACAGTAAGCAAAGATGAAGATATCAGAGCATCATGGTGATTAAGGTACAGCAAAAGTCAAGTGTCATAAAG
>NW_007210415.1:0-3994 GCF_000164805.1 Carlito syrichta | reverse complement strand
ATAATTGTACTCCTAAAACAGAGGACATACTGATTAACAATTAACTGTTTTTAGACCTAGAATAAAAAGAAAGACTTACATAAGAATACAAAGTCAGATCTCTAACGCCACATGCATCTAAAGTAATGGACTGGAGTTCTTTGGGTTGTCCCATATTGCAAATTGTCTTTTAATTAGATGCTAGCAATGCTGGAATTTTTTCAATTCTGAGAATAATTTTTTCAACAATGTGAAAGATGATTATATCCAGGTTTTAAAGATAAATACACAAACCTTCATGATACCTCTTGTATGTTCTTTTCTGCTTATCAGGCTATGTTGACTTAAATATCCATTTTTACTAGGATTAATATCTGTCACTTGCTGGGTAATATTCAGAGATTATGAATGAGTTCAAGAGCGGACCTCCTTTATACCAACAGTTTTGCTCACTGCTTTGTGCCAGTTTTTATTGAAACATCTGTCTACATACATTATGGCTATCTATATATTCACATTACTGTATTTTGCTGTTTGCTACATATGTCTTATTAATGTAGTTTCACTCTCTATACATGTTGGTTAGAAATTCATTCCAAATCACCTTCTGTTGTGAGTTGCTACTTGGTTCATTTATTCACTAAAATAGATAGCATTCAAGTTTAAAATATTGCCTACATAAATGACAGAACTTCATTTATTAGTAATTTACCATACTGTGATTTTGCTACATAATCTGATTTTCATTAATATCCACATATTCTTTATAGTTTTGTAATACTACAGTTTTCATAATTTTCTCTTTTCTCCAGAAGTTACTGTCTTCCTTTATATATATCATATGTAAAAAGTATCATTTTTATTCATCTATGAATGATGACTGTTATTATTATGAGAACCACTTCATAAATTAGTAACCTGAAGGCCAGAGTTTAATAATTTGTTTTTTCTCTCAAGAAACTTTTCTTGAAAGCTAACTCTCAGGCAGTTATATTGACCTAGAATTACAATCCAGTCTTGATTTTGGTAAATAACAACTTGTTAGATTCACTAAGTAGTCTGAGTTAAAAATAAACTCTAGGAAAAAGCATGTGACCTGCTTCAGCAAAATGAGACACTAAAGATGATGACAGTAATATCTGCTACTATTGTCTAATAAAACAAAAAAAGTCAATATTGAAAGATCTATTTCTCTCAGTTGCTGGACTTTGCTCAGAGCATAGTCCTGGACGAGAGGCAGGTTTTGCAAGCTGATAATGATAATTCACATTATACTTGGCTAGGCTCATCTGACCTTTCTGAGCCTCATTTTCTCATGTATAAAATGAAAATGTTAAAACAGAATTTCTCTCAAACCTCCTACTTCTAAAAGACTTAAATGCTAGGAGTAGTTAACAATTGAATACTAGTGCAGACTCATGGTAAAGATAAGGTAAAGAGAAGGAGTCTTCTAGTCGAGGAACAATGTATCAACAAGAACACAAAGGTCTTGTGTACATCTGTGTTCTGTAAAAGTGGCATGCAAAATCAGTTCCTCAGAGAGACCAAACTGTCCAGCACTTTCAGTCACCATAATCTGTCTGGTTTCAGGTATCTTAATGAATACTGGTATTAGAGGCTTACTAAATGCAAGAATTTTGAGGTAATGCTGTTCTAAAAAATAGGAGGAGTTTATTACTCTCATTGACTTTTCTATGTCCTTGTGTTTCCTCTAGAAAAATTCCAAAATCTATCTTCCTTTGGAATTGCAAATTCTATACAGTGCTCTCTTCCTGGGGTAAGCAATCCGGTCTCCTAACAGAAAGTGCCTACAACTTATTCAGAGTCTCTGCTCCTGCCATCAGTTCAACATGGCATTGCCAACAGTCTGCAGCACCTCTTTCCAGTCATGTGTGGATAGTACCTACCATTATCAACATTCTAGCAAAACTATGCCAGCTAGGGCTGCTGCCCAGAGCCTCTTATCCTTGTAGTTTTGAGTGGGATATCACAAGAAGCACTAAAAAGAAGTTATGTTCACTCAGTGACTTCATCATGGCTGTCAATGACCAGACACAGCTGGTCCTTCCCTGTTTATGACAGCCCAGTGTGATAAAACTTCATATGCCAAAGCGATGGTCCCTCAATATCCATCCATGTCTGCCAGGCGCATCCAAGGGACGCCATTTCAAATTCTACATCAGGAAGATAGCCTGTGTCTTCCCTCTCAGGAAGGTGACCAGATCTATTACTACAATCAAGGCACAGTGGGGATACTACTGACTGGATTGCTCCCAACCTCCAATCCTATGGCTCTGTTCATACCCAGGATATAACACCTCTGCTCTTCAACCCGAAATGGCAATGGTGCAAAGGTGCAAAGGTGATTTAGCACACAAATATACTATCACCAGCCTCCACTCTAGAATCTACTACAGTGTGTCTGCTCAACCCCATCACAGAAACATGCTTGCAAGCTAAGTAAAGGAAGAAGGTCACAGAAGGAAGGTCAAAGATGAGGTTGACAAGTAGTGAGTCCACAAATAGGTAGAATTTAGTCCCAAACTTCAACCACTACCCTCCCTTGCTCTGTACTCTGTGCTCTGAATACAAGAATACCTAAAGAAGTGGGATGGTGAGACATTATAATGGCCATCTGTCCAACATGTAAGAATCTGATAAGCACACCAATGAATATCATGCGTTTTGCTGCCCTCGCCGATCAGTTTCCCTGTACCACCATACACTCATCAACTATCTTTCCTGATTTATTGCTTTAGTGTCTTTAGAAAAAACTTTAGAATTTTACTTGTGGTAGTGACACTTTAATGTTTCTCAACTTACACCAGGATTTAAGACCATGTATTCAGAAATCGTGTCCAAAGCAAGCAGGCATAGAATGTGTTTTGCTTATAGATTTCATAAGAAAGAACACAACTGTCTGTCCTAGTCCATGCTGTGAAGTCTTCACATCCTCTAAGGAGAATGGAGAGAAAAAAAAAGACACCACATGAGAGTGTTAGGCTTTACAAAACACTTTGTGTTTCAATATCATTTTCACTTTTAATTTGACTTAGAACAACATTGTGAAATACAAGAAAAATTAAATTACAATGACACCAAATGTTAACTAGTTAGAAGTGGAACAGTCACTGCCTATCTCCTAATACAGGGTCTTCTCCATGCTTCTTAACACAAGTTAGCTACAATTACTTGCCCACCACTGGAGGCTACCTGATTGCTGCACTGATGTGTAGGGAGAGCATCTCACTTACCAGGTACTGACTTGCTTTTTATTCCTTTGTAGTAATGGAAACATCCCAGGAGATTGAGACTTCCTTTGAATTGTAACCTTCAAACCAGACAATTAGTCAGTTACAAAATCCAGAATCTCCCAAGTCCTGTAGTACCAATGATATCCAAATACCTGATAGTATTTCATCACTTGAGCTCGGGGACATTTCAGTGATAGCTTCTGTCCAGAGTACTTCTAATCTCTTGACACTATCCACAGCTCCAACCCAAAAACTTTCAGATAATAACAATTTGGGTGAGATCAAAATGAAGCTTTCCAAGCCTCTGGATGCCTACAAGATCCCAATAGAAAACCAAGATCTTCCACTACTCCCTTTAGAAATTCCTGATAGTCCCCAGCTTCTGGTCTGCATTCATCCTCTTAGACCTGAGGAACAGCTTAGTTCTGAAAATGTGAATCTAGGAGAAAACAACCTGAGTTTGACGACCAAAGGACACGAGAATATGAGATTGAGTCTAGCAGGAGTCTTGCAGATGTCACCACACTGGCAGAGCAAATTCACCTTCCACAACTCTTTGATTCCTTACAAGATCTTGACCAGGCCAAAGATCCCACAGTAAGCAAAGATGAAGATATCAGAGCATCATGGTGATTAAGGTACAGCAAAAGTCAAGTGTCATAAAGAATTCCCCAATCATGTCAGGAAGAACAAACACAAAACTTCCAAGCCTGTCAAAGGGGTCCGAGAGGCCAAAATCCTGCCAAAGACCCAGTGTCTGA
>NW_007210414.1:0-4108 GCF_000164805.1 Carlito syrichta | reverse complement strand
ATAATTGTACTCCTAAAACAGAGGACATACTGATTAACAATTAACTGTTTTTAGACCTAGAATAAAAAGAAAGACTTACATAAGAATACAAAGTCAGATCTCTAACGCCACATGCATCTAAAGTAATGGACTGGAGTTCTTTGGGTTGTCCCATATTGCAAATTGTCTTTTAATTAGATGCTAGCAATGCTGGAATTTTTTCAATTCTGAGAATAATTTTTTCAACAATGTGAAAGATGATTATATCCAGGTTTTAAAGATAAATACACAAACCTTCATGATACCTCTTGTATGTTCTTTTCTGCTTATCAGGCTATGTTGACTTAAATATCCATTTTTACTAGGATTAATATCTGTCACTTGCTGGGTAATATTCAGAGATTATGAATGAGTTCAAGAGCGGACCTCCTTTATACCAACAGTTTTGCTCACTGCTTTGTGCCAGTTTTTATTGAAACATCTGTCTACATACATTATGGCTATCTATATATTCACATTACTGTATTTTGCTGTTTGCTACATATGTCTTATTAATGTAGTTTCACTCTCTATACATGCTGGTTAGAAATTCATTCCAAATCACCTTCTGTTGTGAGTTGCTACTTGGTTCATTTATTCACTAAAATAGATAGCATTCAAGTTTAAAATATTGCCTACATAAATGACAGAACTTCATTTATTAGTAATTTACCATACTGTGATTTTGCTACATAATCTGATTTTCATTAATATCCACATATTCTTTATAGTTTTGTAATACTACAGTTTTCATAATTTTCTCTTTTCTCCAGAAGTTACTGTCTTCCTTTATATATATCATATGTAAAAAGTATCATTTTTATTCATCTATGAATGATGACTGTTATTATTATGAGAACCACTTCATAAATTAGTAACCTGAAGGCCAGAGTTTAATAATTTGTTTTTTCTCTCAAGAAACTTTTCTTGAAAGCTAACTCTCAGGCAGTTATATTGACCTAGAATTACAATCCAGTCTTGATTTTGGTAAATAACAACTTGTTAGATTCACTAAGTAGTCTGAGTTAAAAATAAACTCTAGGAAAAAGCATGTGACCTGCTTCAGCAAAATGAGACACTAAAGATGATGACAGTAATATCTGCTACTATTGTCTAATAAAACAAAAAAAGTCAATATTGAAAGATCTATTTCTCTCAGTTGCTGGACTTTGCTCAGAGCATAGTCCTGGTAAGAGAGGCAGGTTTTGCAAGCTGATAATGATATTCACATTATACTTGGCTAGGTCAATCTGACCTTTCTGAGCCTCCATTTTCTCATGTATAAAATGAAAATGTTAAAACAGAATTTCTCTCAAACCTCCTACTTCTAAAAGACTTAAATGCTAGGAGTAGTTAACAATTGAATACTAGTGCAGACTCATGGTAAAGATAAGGTAAAGAGAAGGAGTCTTCTAGTCGAGGAACAATGTATCAACAAGAACACAAAGGTCTTGTGTACATCTGTGTTCTGTAAAAGTGGCATGCAAAATCAGTTCCTCAGAGAGACCAAACTGTCCAGCACTTTCAGTCACCATAATCTGTCTGGTTTCAGGTATCTTAATGAATACTGGTATTAGAGGCTTACTAAATGCAAGAATTTTGAGGTAATGCTGTTCTAAAAAATAGGAGGAGTTTATTACTCTCATTGACTTTTCTATGTCCTTGTGTTTCCTCTAGAAAAATTCCAAAATCTATCTTCCTTTGGAATTGCAAATTCTATACAGTGCTCTCTTCCTGGGGTAAGCAATCCGGTCTCCTAACAGAAAGTGCCTACAACTTATTCAGAGTCTCTGCTCCTGCCATCAGTTCAACATGGCATTGCCAACAGTCTGCAGCACCTCTTTCCAGTCATGTGTGGATAGTACCTACCATTATCAACATTCTAGCAAAACTATGCCAGCTAGGGCTGCTGCCCAGAGCCTCTTATCCTTGTAGTTTTGAGTGGGATATCACAAGAAGCACTAAAAAGAAGTTATGTTCACTCAGTGACTTCATCATGGCTGTCAATGACCAGACACAGCTGGTCCTTCCCTGTTTATGACAGCCCAGCGTGATAAAACTTCATATGCCAAAGCGATGGTCCCTCAATATCCATCCGTGTCTGCCAGGCGCATCCAAGGGACGCCATTTCAAATTCTACATCAGGAAGATAGCCTGTGTCTTCCCTCTCAGGAAGGTGACCAGATCTATTACTACAATCAAGGCACAGTGGGGATACTACTGACTGGATTGCTCCCAACCTCCAATCCTATGGCTCTGTTCATACCCAGGATATAACACCTCTGCTCTTCAACCCGAAATGGCAATGGTGCAAAGGTGCAAAGGTGATTTAGCACACAAATATACTATCACCAGCCTCCACTCTAGAATCTACTACAGTGTGTCTGCTCAACCCCATCACAGAAACATGCTTGCAAGCTAAGTAAAGGAAGAAGGTCACAGAAGGAAGGTCAAAGATGAGGTTGACAAGTAGTGAGTCCACAAATAGGTAGAATTTAGTCCCAAACTTCAACCACTACCCTCCCTTGCTCTGTACTCTGTGCTCTGAATACAAGAATACCTAAAGAAGTGGGATGGTGAGACATTATAATGGCCATCTGTCCAACATGTAAGAATCTGATAAGCACACCAATGAATATCATGCGTTTTGCTGCCCTCGCCGATCAGTTTCCCTGTACCACCATACACTCATCAACTATCTTTCCTGATTTATTGCTTTAGTGTCTTTAGAAAAAACTTTAGAATTTTACTTGTGGTAGTGACACTTTAATGTTTCTCAACTTACACCAGGATTTAAGACCATGTATTCAGAAATCGTGTCCAAAGCAAGCAGGCATAGAATGTGTTTTGCTTATAGATTTCATAAGAAAGAACACAACTGTCTGTCCTAGTCCATGCTGTGAAGTCTTCACATCCTCTAAGGAGAATGGAGAGAAAAAAAAAGACACCACATGAGAGTGTTAGGCTTTACAAAACACTTTGTGTTTCAATATCATTTTCACTTTTAATTTGACTTAGAACAACATTGTGAAATACAAGAAAAATTAAATTACAATGACACCAAATGTTAACTAGTTAGAAGTGGAACAGTCACTGCCTATCTCCTAATACAGGGTCTTCTCCATGCTTCTTAACACAAGTTAGCTACAATTACTTGCCCACCACTGGAGGCTACCTGATTGCTGCACTGATGTGTAGGGAGAGCATCTCACTTACCAGGTACTGACTTGTTTTTTATTCCTTTGTAGTAATGGAAACATCCCAGGAGATTGAGACTTCCTTTGAATTGCAACCTTCAAACCAGACAATTAGTCAGTTACAAAATCCAGAATCTCCCAAGTCCTGTAGTACCAATGATATCCAAATACCTGATAGTATTTCATCACTTGAGCTCGGGGACATTTCAGTGATAGCTTCTGTCCAGAGTACTTCTAATCTCTTGACACTATCCACAGCTCCAACCCAAAAACTTTCAGATAATAACAATTTGGGTGAGATCAAAATGAAGCTTTCCAAGCCTCTGGATGCCTACAAGATCCCAATAGAAAACCAAGATCTTCCACTACTCCCTTTAGAAATTCCTGATAGTCCCCAGCTTCTGGTCTGCATTCATCCTCTTAGACCTGAGGAACAGCTTAGTTCTGAAAATGTGAATCTAGGAGAAAACAACCTGAGTTTGACGACCAAAGGACACGAGAATATGAGATTGAGTCTAGCAGGAGTCTTGCAGATGTCACCACACTGGCAGAGCAAATTCACCTTCCACAACTCTTTGATTCCTTACAAGATCTTGACCAGGCCAAAGATCCCACAGTAAGCAAAGATGAAGATATCAGAGCATCATGGTGATTAAGGTACAGCAAAAGTCAAGTGTCATAAAGAATTCCCCAATCATGTCAGGAAGAACAAACACAAAACTTCCAAGCCTGTCAAAGGGGTCCGAGAGGCCAAAATCCTGCCAAAGACCCAGTGTCTGACAGAGGAAGAAGTGGTATTTTCTACTACTACAGTCAGTGACATGCCTCCTGCAGATGTGGCCAAGTACCTGACAGTAGACCACAAAGAGCTGCATCCAGCAGAATTAGCAAAA
>NW_007210413.1:0-738 GCF_000164805.1 Carlito syrichta | reverse complement strand
TGCATTCATCCTCTTAGACCTGAGGAACAGCTTAGTTCTGAAAATGTGAATCTAGGAGAAAACAACTGAGTTTGATGACCAAAGGACACGAGAATATGAGATTGAGTCTAGCAGGAGTCTTGCAGATGTCACCACACTGGCAGAGCAAATTCACCTTCCACAACTCTTTGATTCCTTACAAGATCTTGACCAGGCCAAAGATCCCACAGTAAGCAAAGATGAAGATATCAGAGCATCATGGTGATTAAGGTACAGCAAAAGTCAAGTGTCATAAAGAATTCCCCAATCATGTCAGGAAGAACAAACACAAAACTTCCAAGCCTGTCAAAGGGGTCCGAGAGGCCAAAATCCTGCCAAAGACCCAGTGTCTGACAGAGGAAGAAGTGGTATTTTCTACTACTACAGTCAGTGACATGCCTCCTGCAGATGTGGCCAAGTACCTGACAGTAGACCACAAAGAGCTGCATCCAGCAGAATTAGCAAAACTAAGGACCAAGGACACAAAAATACCAAAAGAACCAGAGAAAACAAGGCCAAGAAATCTTAAGAGAGTAGGCAGTCAGGAAACAGTCAAGGCAGAAGAATCAACCACTCCCAAGATGAAGCAGAAGAACAATCTATCTGTGTTTAGCTCAGACGTATAAAAAGTCTAGAACAGGCCTAGGCAGGCATATGCTAGGTTCTGTGTAGGCTTTCTATCCACTGGGGAAGAAAAATGAGAAGAAAACTGGAGTCTTT
>NW_007210412.1:0-4901 GCF_000164805.1 Carlito syrichta | reverse complement strand
CCAAAGATCCCACAGTAAGCAAAGATGAAGATATCAGAGCATCATGGTGATTAAGGTACAGCAAAAGTCAAGTGTCATAAAGAATTCCCCAATCATGTCAGGAAGAACAAACACAAAACTTCCAAGCCTGTCAAAGGGGTCCGAGAGGCCAAAATCCTGCCAAAGACCCAGTGTCTGACAGAGGAAGAAGTGGTATTTTCTACTACTACAGTCAGTGACATGCCTCCTGCAGATGTGGCCAAGTACCTGACAGCAGACCACAAAGAGCTGCATCCAGCAGAATTAGCAAAACTAAGGACCAAGGACACAAAAACACCAAAAGAACCAGAGAAAACAAGCCCAAGAAATCTGAAGAGAGTAGGCAGTCAGGAAACATAGTCAAGGCAGAAGAATCAACCACTCCCAAGATGAAGCAGAAGAACAATCTACCTGTGTTTAGCTCAGACGTATAAAAAGTCTAGAACAGGCCTAGGCAGGCATATGCTAGGTTCTGTGTAGGCTTTCTATCCACTGGGGAAGAAAAATGAGAAGAAAACTGGAGTCTTTTCCTTCTAGACTCTGGGAAACTCAAGCAACACAAAGACCCCAAGCCATCCGCAGCTCTCAAACCATGGCTGGATACCCCACATGAAGGTAAAGGTCCTGAGGAAAAGCAAGTCAAAGCCCAGAAACCCAATGGCAGTGCAACAAAAGAGTGTTCATCTCCCTCTGAGTATGAGCTCCCATCAACTAGAAAGGTCAAGTTGGTACCTTTGCCTTTTTCAACCATGGATAAACCTCAAGTTCGAAGTACTCCTCAATGGCCAGTCTCTGGCTACATATATATAATTTTGTTGCACCTTACTCTGCCAGGCCTGGTTACTCTAACTCAACTCAATCTACTGCCATCAATGCATTCCAACCAGCCTCTACCAACACATCTTTGATGGGTTCATCCAGTCCAACTCATCCAATTTTCATCAATGCAACCCAACTCAGGTTGACAACTTCAGCCCAGCCTCTTATCCCTCACACTGCTACACTTAGACGTGCACCCTACAAAACATCACTTGGCATTCTTTCCACAATAATCCTGTTTTCACTGCTAAGACCAAGTTCCAGTCACCACCCGTGGCTCAAAACCAAAATCTACTCCAACACTTCAGCGGTCAGCCAGTTTCCTGGAAAAGACGCAATGTTCTTGAACCAATAATGTCAACACTTCACAGAAGAGCAGAGGCCAGACCATGAGGCCATGAAGAGGTAAACTGAACAAGAGCATGAAGATCCTGGCAAATACACCCCTTTGGGGAAAGTGCAATGTTTTGTTTAGAGGGAAAAAAAATATAGAAATTGCTCAACACTATGGCTACACAATTAAGTGCTACTAAGATGGTTGGTATCACTTCGAGTACTAACTACTTTTTCACATGTACATGGACAAATACAAACTTATGTAAATGTTTCAAAAGTTAATAAAACTAAAAAAAGTCATAGAATTGATCAGTATATGACTGATAAACATTTTGAGTTGGAGATTCTGTTAAGTATGGTTTTTCTGTAGTAAATGTGGGGATCAAAGGCTGCATCACAAAGAAGATACTGAAAGTTTGATTGACAGAGGGAAAAGGAGACAGTAATGGAGGAAAAAGAAGTAAGCTAGTCCATGTCTAGAATGGCCAAAAGGAGTATGATTTTATGGGCTTATGATAAGAATCATGAATGGGGATAATGGCAAGAGATAGCCACAGAGTCTGATGTGCGCTGAAAGGATAGCCTTTGGACAAAGACGAAGATGGCAGAAGCTGAGTCTGGGTTGACCATAAGAATTGGAAAGAAGTCTCTCATGGAGGATGGCCTCATGTCTCGTGACATACCAGGTACATAGTTTAGAAAATAAGAATTAATACACATCTCACAGATTTGGTCTATCTTAACCACATATGAATATAGTCAGGAAACTTGAATACAAAACATATGGGAGCCTACCAAGGAAGTGGCAAGGGCTCAAAGTAGGCCTAGGGCAGCTGATAACCTGGATCCTCAACAGATAAAATGCCACAAAATGAGGCCTACTCACAACAGGGGCTAGAATAAAAATCACCATTTTCTCAACAATGATGACAAGGCCCACAAGAAGTATTACTTGAGTTAACATTTACAACATGCAAAGCCAGTATCACTGTGACACTCTGATGGTGAGGTTCAGCCATGGGCTATGGTCATCACAACATATGAAGGAGCCAGGCCTCAAATGAGGCAATTGGGGTCTGAGTTCTTCAGTGTTTGTAAGTACCTATAGCGCCCAACCTAGCTTTCAGAACACAGCATCTGCAGGCTACCAGCAACAAGATCAAACTTCTGGAAGGGCCTAAATATTTAGTTGCAGGTTCTTCACCATTTCCCCCTCTAAGAACCAAACAAGTACAACCTTCTTACTATAAACTGAAGCACACCAGAAAACTCAGTTTGGAGCATCCATTTCCATGGGATGAGAGAGGTAAGCACATGTGTGCACTGGGTCATCCCCAAAGCCACAGGACTCCAAAGCCCAAGGACCCTGAGGTGCCTCTTGGGTGGCCTCCAGGCATAGAGTGAGGGAGAGAGTGTTGGGTACAGTGGTGGGAGGGCAGGAAAGGAATGGAGGGGCTGAAAGAGAAGATGAAGAATTGCATCAACACCATGGAAATTCAGTAACTACTTTTTTAAAATACTTTTTTGAGACATAATTTACATAACAAATTTCCTTAACATGTAGCATACAATTCAGTGGCTTTTGGTAGATTTGATTACATTTTTATTATCCCCAAAAGAAACCCCTGAACCTATTAGCTGTCAATCATTACCTATTCCATCCTTCCTCTGACCCCAAGCAACCACCAGTTTCTGTGCATTGGCCTTTTCTGCCAATGCAAATAAATGGAATCACAATATGTGATGTTTGGTATCTGGTTGTTTTTCATTTGACATAATGGTGTAAATGTGTATCTATGCTCCAGTGAGTGACAATCTTCATTCCCTTTCATTGCTGTATAGATTTCTATTATATTAAAATATGATAATTTGCATGTTACATCTACCCTTTTGTCTAGCATCATTTTTATCTTCCTTTGATTTTAAAAATATCTTGTTTTTTTACATTACCCATTATATTCATTCACTTTTCTGTTTTTTATAAGGCTTATATCTTATTTACTTGTTTACTTATTTTGAGGTGAGGTTTACTTATAATCACTGTGGCTAGTAAGCAGTGGCATGACAATGGCTAACCAAAGGCTCAAACTCATTCTTAGTCAAGCCTCCTGCCTAAGCCTCCCTAGTAGCTGGGACTACAGGTACATACCACCTCATACCAGGAAATTGTTTTATTTTGTTTTGAGATGGAGTCTCACTATGCTATCCAGGCTGGTCTCAAACTGCTGGACTCAAGCGATCCTCTTTACTCAAACTCCCAAAGAGTTGGGATTACAGATATTAGCCACCTCCTCAGTCTATTTTTTAAAAAATAAATTGTCCAGAAACAGGGTGGCTTTCTTTGAGATTTCCTGACTCTGCTCCCCTCTGCCTTTTCTTCTTTGTGCTTGCTATTCCTCCTAGCAGTTTCTCCTCTGTGATAAGGTACATCCTAGAAAGGAGCTCTGGCTGATCAGGCTCAAGAGTGTAGAGGGGTTAGCCAGCTTCAGTCCTTTAGATTCTATTACTGACTCAGGAGAAAGATAAGGCAGAGAGAAGATTCATTCTAAGCAAGTACCAATGTATGAACAAGACTGCTTAGGTCTTGTGCACATTTGTGTCCAAGTTGCATGCAAAATCAGTTCCTGGGAAGAAGATCAAAATTTTCCAGCTCTTAAAGCTATCATAAACTGTTTGCTTTCAGGTATCTCACTTAGCACTGGTGTTACAGGCTTACTGATGAAAACAACCTTAAGATAATGCTGTTCTCAAATATAGTGGTAATTTTACACTCCCATGGGTTTTTCTATTACCTTCTTGTTTCCTATAGAAAATTTCAAATATCCACCTTCACGTGGAACTGCACATTCTACACAGCTTGCTCTTCCTGTGGTGAGCAATGTGGCTTCTCTAGCAGGAAGTGTGTGCAACCCCTCCAGAGTGTCTGCTCCAGTCATCAGATCAGCATGGCTATTGCTAACAGTCTCTGGCATTTTTTTCCAGTCACTCATGGATAGTGTCCACCTTTACTAACATTCTAGCACAACTGTGCTATCTAGAGATGATGGCCAGAGCGAGATGTTTACATAAGCTTCCTTTTGTCCAGGTATTTTTGACTGGAAAATCACAAGAAGCACTGAAAAGAAGTTATCTTCACTCAGTTACTTCACTATGACTGTTATTGACCAAGTTACAGCTGTTTCTTTCATGTCTATGACAGCCCAGTATGATAAGATGTCTTATGTCAATGCTATGGTACCTCTGTATCCAGGCTTCTTCAAGGGACACCATCTCAAATTCCAAATCAGTAACATACCCTACACTTCCCATCAGAAGGAAATCTGATAAATTTCTGTAATCAAGGCACAATGGAAGCTCACAATGGAAGAACTTGCCCCCTACCTATAATTGTATGGCTCTGTATCTTACCCTGGATATTTCACCACTGTTACTCAACAAGAAATGGTGATTGTGCTAAAGGAGATTCATCCCACAAACACCCAGCCACTAGCCTCCACTTCTGGAATCTACTACTCTGTGTCTGCTCAACCCATCACAGAAACAGCTTTTCAGGTGAGTACAAAGAGTAAGAAGAAGAAGAATACACTCAGCATTCAGAAAGCGGGTCAAATGGAAGCTGACAACTGCTGAGTGCACAGACAGGTAGAATTTAATTCCCAGAATCAACCACAATTACTGCCCTGTGCTCTCTGTTTTCAGACTGAATTCAAGAATTCCTAGTAAGTGGG
>NW_007210411.1:0-3749 GCF_000164805.1 Carlito syrichta | reverse complement strand
TTAGCTCAGACGTATAAAAAGTCTAGAACAGGCCTAGGCAGGCATATGCTAGGTTCTGTGTAGGCTTTCTATCCACTGGGGAAGAAAAATGAGAAGAAAACTGGAGTCTTTTTCCTTCTAGACTCTGGGAAACTCAAGCAACACAAAGACCCCAAGCCATCCACAGCTCTCAAACCATGGCTGGATACCCCACATGAAGGTAAAGGTCCTGAGGAAAAGCAAGTCAAAGCCCAGAAACCCAATGGCAGTGCAACAAAAGAGTGTTCATCTCCCTCTGAGTATGAGCTCCCATCAACTGGAAAGGTCAAGTTGGTACCTTTGCCTTTTTCAACCATGGATAAACCTCAAGTTCGAAGTACTCCTCAATGGCCAGTCTCTGGCTACATATATATAATCTTGTTGCACCTTACTCTGCCAGGCCTGGTTACTCTAACTCAACTCAATCTACTGCCATCAATGCATTCCAACCAGCCTCTACCAACACATCTTTGATGGGTTCATCCAGTCCAACTCATCCAATTTTCATCAATGCAACCCAACTCAGGTTGACAACTTCAGCCCAGCCTCTTATCCCTCACACTGCTACACTTAGACGTGCACCCTACAAAACATCACTTGGCATTCTTTCCACAATAATCCTGTTTTCACTGCTAAGACCAAGTTCCAGTCACCACCCGTGGCTCAAAACCAAAATCTACTCCAACACTTCAGCGGTCAGCCAGTTTCCTGGAAAAGACGCAATGTTCTTGAACCAATAATGTCAACACTTCACAGAAGAGCAGAGGCCAGACCATGAGGCCATGAAGAGGTAAACTGAACAAGAGCATGAAGATCCTGGCAAATACACCCCTTTGGGGAAAGTGCAATGTTTTGTTTAGAGGGAAAAAAAATATAGAAATTGCTCAACACTATGGCTACACAATTAAGTGCTACTAAGATGGTTGGTATCACTTCGAGTACTAACTACTTTTTCACATGTACATGGACAAATACAAACTTATGTAAATGTTTCAAAAGTTAATAAAACTAAAAAAAGTCATAGAATTGATCAGTATATGACTGATAAACATTTTGAGTTGGAGATTCTGTTAAGTATGGTTTTTCTGTAGTAAATGTGGGGATCAAAGGCTGCATCACAAAGAAGATACTGAAAGTTTGATTGACAGAGGGAAAAGGAGACAGTAATGGAGGAAAAAGAAGTAAGCTAGTCCATGTCTAGAATGGCCAAAAGGAGTATGATTTTATGGGCTTATGATAAGAATCATGAATGGGGATAATGGCAAGAGATAGCCACAGAGTCTGATGTGCGCTGAAAGGATAGCCTTTGGACAAAGACGAAGATGGCAGAAGCTGAGTCTGGGTTGACCATAAGAATTGGAAAGAAGTCTCTCATGGAGGATGGCCTCATGTCTCGTGACATACCAGGTACATAGTTTAGAAAATAAGAATTAATACACATCTCACAGATTTGGTCTATCTTAACCACATATGAATATAGTCAGGAAACTTGAATACAAAACATATGGGAGCCTACCAAGGAAGTGGCAAGGGCTCAAAGTAGGCCTAGGGCAGCTGATAACCTGGATCCTCAACAGATAAAATGCCACAAAATGAGGCCTACTCACAACAGGGGCTAGAATAAAAATCACCATTTTCTCAACAATGATGACAAGGCCCACAAGAAGTATTACTTGAGTTAACATTTACAACATGCAAAGCCAGTATCACTGTGACACTCTGATGGTGAGGTTCAGCCATGGGCTATGGTCATCACAACATATGAAGGAGCCAGGCCTCAAATGAGGCAATTGGGGTCTGAGTTCTTCAGTGTTTGTAAGTACCTATAGCGCCCAACCTAGCTTTCAGAACACAGCATCTGCAGGCTACCAGCAACAAGATCAAACTTCTGGAAGGGCCTAAATATTTAGTTGCAGGTTCTTCACCATTTCCCCCTCTAAGAACCAAACAAGTACAACCTTCTTACTATAAACTGAAGCACACCAGAAAACTCAGTTTGGAGCATCCATTTCCATGGGATGAGAGAGGTAAGCACATGTGTGCACTGGGTCATCCCCAAAGCCACAGGACTCCAAAGCCCAAGGACCCTGAGGTGCCTCTTGGGTGGCCTCCAGGCATAGAGTGAGGGAGAGAGTGTTGGGTACAGTGGTGGGAGGGCAGGAAAGGAATGGAGGGGCTGAAAGAGAAGATGAAGAATTGCATCAACACCATGGAAATTCAGTAACTACTTTTTTAAAATACTTTTTTGAGACATAATTTACATAACAAATTTCCTTAACATGTAGCATACAATTCAGTGGCTTTTGGTAGATTTGATTACATTTTTATTATCCCCAAAAGAAACCCCTGAACCTATTAGCTGTCAATCATTACCTATTCCATCCTTCCTCTGGCCCCAAGCAACCACCAGTTTCTGTGCATTGGCCTTTTCTGCCAATGCAAATAAATGGAATCACAATATGTGATGTTTGGTATCTGGTTGTTTTTCATTTGACATAATGGTGTAAATGTGTATCTATGCTCCAGTGAGTGACAATCTTCATTCCCTTTCATTGCTGTATAGATTTCTATTATATTAAAATATGATAATTTGCATGTTACATCTACCCTTTTGTCTAGCATCATTTTTATCTTCCTTTGATTTTAAAAATATCTTGTTTTTTTACATTACCCATTATATTCATTCACTTTTCTGTTTTTTATAAGGCTTATATCTTATTTACTTGTTTACTTATTTTGAGGTGAGGTTTACTTATAATCACTGTGGCTAGTAAGCAGTGGCATGACAATGGCTAACCAAAGGCTCAAACTCATTCTTAGTCAAGCCTCCTGCCTAAGCCTCCCTAGTAGCTGGGACTACAGGTACATACCACCATACCAGGAAATTGTTTTATTTTGTTTTGAGATGGAGTCTCACTATGCTATCCAGGCTGGTCTCAAACTGCTGGACTCAAGCGATCCTCTTTACTCAAACTCCCAAAGAGTTGGGATTACAGATATTAGCCACCTCCTCAGTCTATTTTTTAAAAAATAAATTGTCCAGAAACAGGGTGGCTTTCTTTTGAGATTTCCTGACTCTGCTCCCCTCTGCCTTTTCTTCTTTGTGCTTGCTATTCCTCCTAGCAGTTTCTCCTCTGTGATAAGGTACATCCTAGAAAGGAGCTCTGGCTGATCAGGCTCAAGAGTGTAGAGGGGTTAGCCAGCTTCAGTCCTTTAGATTCTATTACTGACTCAGGAGAAAGATAAGGCAGAGAGAAGATTCATTCTAAGCAAGTACCAATGTATGAACAAGACTGCTTAGGTCTTGTGCACATTTGTGTCCAAGTTGCATGCAAAATCAGTTCCTGGGAAGAAGATCAAAATTTTCCAGCTCTTAAAGCTATCATAAACTGTTTGCTTTCAGGTATCTCACTTAGCACTGGTGTTACAGGCTTACTGATGAAAACAACCTTAAGATAATGCTGTTCTCAAATATAGTGGTAACTTTACACTCCCATGGGTTTTTCTATTACCTTCTTGTTTCCTATAGAAAATTTCAAATATCCACCTTCACGTGGAACTGCACATTCTACACAGCTTGCTCTTCCTGTGGTGAGCAATGTGGCTTCTCTAGCAGGAAGTGTGTGCAACCCCTCCAGAGTGTCTGCTCCAGTCATCAGATCAGCATGGCTATTGCTAACAGTCTCTGGCATTTTTTTCCAGTCACTCATGGATAGTGTCCACCTTTACTA
>NW_007210410.1:0-3721 GCF_000164805.1 Carlito syrichta | reverse complement strand
ACAGGCCTAGGCAGGCATATGCTAGGTTCTGTGTAGGCTTTCTATCCACTGGGGAAGAAAAATGAGAAGAAAACTGGAGTCTTTTCCTTCTAGACTCTGGGAAACTCAAGCAACACAAAGACCCCAAGCCATCTTCAGCTCTCAAACCATGGCTGGATACCCCACATGAAGGTAAAGGTCCTGAGGAAAAGCAAGTCAAAGCCCAGAAACCCAATGGCAGTGCAACAAAAGAGTGTTCGTCTCCCTCTGAGTATGAGCTCCCATCAACTAGAAAGGTCAAGTTGGTACCTTTGCCTTTTTCAACCATGGATAAACCTCAAGTTCGAAGTACTCCTCAATGGCCAGTCTCTGGCTACATATATATAATTTTGTTGCACCTTACTCTGCCAGGCCTGGTTACTCTAACTCAACTCAATCTACTGCCATCAATGCATTCCAACCAGCCTCTACCAACACATCTTTGATGGGTTCATCCAGTCCAACTCATCCAATTTTCATCAATGCAACCCAACTCAGGTTGACAACTTCAGCCCAGCCTCTTATCCCTCACACTGCTACACTTAGACGTGCACCCTACAAAACATCACTTGGCATTCTTTCCACAATAATCCTGTTTTCACTGCTAAGACCAAGTTCCAGTCACCACCCGTGGCTCAAAACCAAAATCTACTCCAACACTTCAGCGGTCAGCCAGTTTCCTGGAAAAGACGCAATGTTCTTGAACCAATAATGTCAACACTTCACAGAAGAGCAGAGGCCAGACCA
Source organism: Carlito syrichta (assembly GCF_000164805.1). NCBI lineage: Eukaryota > Metazoa > Chordata > Mammalia > Primates > Tarsiidae > Carlito > Carlito syrichta. Next base: position 2,956 of record NW_007210410.1, on the reverse strand, counting down.
TGAGGCCATGAAGAGGTAAACTGAACAAGAGCATGAAGATCCTGGCAAATACACCCCTTTGGGGAAAGTGCAATGTTTTGTTTAGAGGGAAAAAAAATATAGAAATTGCTCAACACTATGGCTACACAATTAAGTGCTACTAAGATGGTTGGTATCACTTCGAGTACTAACTACTTTTTCACATGTACATGGACAAATACAAACTTATGTAAATGTTTCAAAAGTTAATAAAACTAAAAAAAGTCATAGAATTGATCAGTATATGACTGATAAACATTTTGAGTTGGAGATTCTGTTAAGTATGGTTTTTCTGTAGTAAATGTGGGGATCAAAGGCTGCATCACAAAGAAGATACTGAAAGTTTGATTGACAGAGGGAAAAGGAGACAGTAATGGAGGAAAAAGAAGTAAGCTAGTCCATGTCTAGAATGGCCAAAAGGAGTATGATTTTATGGGCTTATGATAAGAATCATGAATGGGGATAATGGCAAGAGATAGCCACAGAGTCTGATGTGCGCTGAAAGGATAGCCTTTGGACAAAGACGAAGATGGCAGAAGCTGAGTCTGGGTTGACCATAAGAATTGGAAAGAAGTCTCTCATGGAGGATGGCCTCATGTCTCGTGACATACCAGGTACATAGTTTAGAAAATAAGAATTAATACACATCTCACAGATTTGGTCTATCTTAACCACATATGAATATAGTCAGGAAACTTGAATACAAAACATATGGGAGCCTACCAAGGAAGTGGCAAGGGCTCAAAGTAGGCCTAGGGCAGCTGATAACCTGGATCCTCAACAGATAAAATGCCACAAAATGAGGCCTACTCACAACAGGGGCTAGAATAAAAATCACCATTTTCTCAACAATGATGACAAGGCCCACAAGAAGTATTACTTGAGTTAACATTTACAACATGCAAAGCCAGTATCACTGTGACACTCTGATGGTGAGGTTCAGCCATGGGCTATGGTCATCACAACATATGAAGGAGCCAGGCCTCAAATGAGGCAATTGGGGTCTGAGTTCTTCAGTGTTTGTAAGTACCTATAGCGCCCAACCTAGCTTTCAGAACACAGCATCTGCAGGCTACCAGCAACAAGATCAAACTTCTGGAAGGGCCTAAATATTTAGTTGCAGGTTCTTCACCATTTCCCCCTCTAAGAACCAAACAAGTACAACCTTCTTACTATAAACTGAAGCACACCAGAAAACTCAGTTTGGAGCATCCATTTCCATGGGATGAGAGAGGTAAGCACATGTGTGCACTGGGTCATCCCCAAAGCCACAGGACTCCAAAGCCCAAGGACCCTGAGGTGCCTCTTGGGTGGCCTCCAGGCATAGAGTGAGGGAGAGAGTGTTGGGTACAGTGGTGGGAGGGCAGGAAAGGAATGGAGGGGCTGAAAGAGAAGATGAAGAATTGCATCAACACCATGGAAATTCAGTAACTACTTTTTTAAAATACTTTTTTGAGACATAATTTACATAACAAATTTCCTTAACATGTAGCATACAATTCAGTGGCTTTTGGTAGATTTGATTACATTTTTATTATCCCCAAAAGAAACCCCTGAACATATTAGCTGTCAATCATTACCTATTCCATCCTTCCTCTGACCCCAAGCAACCACCAGTTTCTGTGCATTGGCCTTTTCTGCCAATGCAAATAAATGGAATCACAATATGTGATGTTTGGTATCTGGTTGTTTTTCATTTGACATAATGGTGTAAATGTGTATCTATGCTCCAGTGAGTGACAATCTTCATTCCCTTTCATTGCTGTATAGATTTCTATTATATTAAAATATGATAATTTGCATGTTACATCTACCCTTTTGTCTAGCATCATTTTTATCTTCCTTTGATTTTAAAAATATCTTGTTTTTTTACATTACCCATTATATTCATTCACTTTTCTGTTTTTTATAAGGCTTATATCTTATTTACTTGTTTACTTATTTTGAGGTGAGGTTTACTTATAATCACTGTGGCTAGTAAGCAGTGGCATGACAATGGCTAACCAAAGGCTCAAACTCATTCTTAGTCAAGCCTCCTGCCTAAGCCTCCCTAGTAGCTGGGACTACAGGTACATACCACCATACCAGGAAATTGTTTTATTTTGTTTTGAGATGGAGTCTCACTATGCTATCCAGGCTGGTCTCAAACTGCTGGACTCAAGCGATCCTCTTTACTCAAACTCCCAAAGAGTTGGGATTACAGATATTAGCCACCTCCTCAGTCTATTTTTTAAAAAATAAATTGTCCAGAAACAGGGTGGCTTTCTTTTGAGATTTCCTGACTCTGCTCCCCTCTGCCTTTTCTTCTTTGTGCTTGCTATTCCTCCTAGCAGTTTCTCCTCTGTGATAAGGTACATCCTAGAAAGGAGCTCTGGCTGATCAGGCTCAAGAGTGTAGAGGGGTTAGCCAGCTTCAGTCCTTTAGATTCTATTACTGACTCAGGAGAAAGATAAGGCAGAGAGAAGATTCATTCTAAGCAAGTACCAATGTATGAACAAGACTGCTTAGGTCTTGTGCACATTTGTGTCCAAGTTGCATGCAAAATCAGTTCCTGGGAAGAAGATCAAAATTTTCCAGCTCTTAAAGCTATCATAAACTGTTTGCTTTCAGGTATCTCACTTAGCACTGGTGTTACAGGCTTACTGATGAAAACAACCTTAAGATAATGCTGTTCTCAAATATAGTGGTAACTTTACACTCCCATGGGTTTTTCTATTACCTTCTTGTTTCCTATAGAAAATTTCAAATATCCACCTTCACGTGGAACTGCACATTCTACACAGCTTGCTCTTCCTGTGGTGAGCAATGTGGCTTCTCTAGCAGGAAGTGTGTGCAACCCCTCCAGAGTGTCTGCTCCAGTCATCAGATCAGCATGGCTATTGCTAACAGTCTCTGGCATTTTTTTCCAGTCACTCATGGATAGTGTCCACCTTTACTA
>NW_007210409.1:0-752 GCF_000164805.1 Carlito syrichta | reverse complement strand
TCTATCCACTGGGGAAGAAAAATGAGAAGAAAACTGGAGTCTTTTCCTTCTAGACTCTGGGAAACTCAAGCAACACAAAGACCCCAAGCCATCTTCAGCTCTCAAACCATGGCTGGATACCCCACATGAAGGTAAAGGTCCTGAGGAAAAGCAAGTCAAAGCCCAGAAACCCAATGGCAGTGCAACAAAAGAGTGTTCGTCTCCCTCTGAGTATGAGCTCCCATCAACTAGAAAGGTCAAGTTGGTACCTTTGCCTTTTTCAACCATGGATAAACCTCAAGTTCGAAGTACTCCTCAATGGCCAGTCTCTGGCTACATATATATAATCTTGTTGCACCTTACTCTGCCAGGCCTGGTTACTCTAACTCAACTCAATCTACTGCCATCAATGCATTCCAACCAGCCTCTACCAACACATCTTTGATGGGTTCATCCAGTCCAACTCATCCAATTTTCATCAATGCAACCCAACTCAGGTTGACAACTTCAGCCCAGCCTCTTATCCCTCACACTGCTACACTTAGACGTGCACCCTACAAAACATCACTTGGCATTCTTTCCACAATAATCCTGTTTTCACTGCTAAGACCAAGTTCCAGTCACCACCCGTGGCTCAAAACCAAAATCTACTCCAACACTTCAGCGGTCAGCCAGTTTCCTGGAAAAGACGCAATGTTCTTGAACCAATAATGTCAACACTTCACAGAAGAGCAGAGGCCAGACCATGAGGCCATGAAGAGGTAAACTGAATC
>NW_007210408.1:0-4106 GCF_000164805.1 Carlito syrichta | reverse complement strand
CCCCACATGAAGGTAAAGGTCCTGAGGAAAAGCAAGTCAAAGCCCAGAAACCCAATGGCAGTGCAACAAAAGAGTGTTCGTCTCCCTCTGAGTATGAGCTCCCATCAACTAGAAAGGTCAAGTTGGTACCTTTGCCTTTTTCAACCATGGATAAACCTCAAGTTCGAAGTACTCCTCAATGGCCAGTCTCTGGCTACATATATATAATTTTGTTGCACCTTACTCTGCCAGGCCTGGTTACTCTAACTCAACTCAATCTACTGCCATCAATGCATTCCAACCAGCCTCTACCAACACATCTTTGATGGGTTCATCCAGTCCAACTCATCCAATTTTCATCAATGCAACCCAACTCAGGTTGACAACTTCAGCCCAGCCTCTTATCCCTCACACTGCTACACTTAGACGTGCACCCTACAAAACATCACTTGGCATTCTTTCCACAATAATCCTGTTTTCACTGCTAAGACCAAGTTCCAGTCACCACCCGTGGCTCAAAACCAAAATCTACTCCAACACTTCAGCGGTCAGCCAGTTTCCTGGAAAAGACGCAATGTTCTTGAACCAATAATGTCAACACTTCACAGAAGAGCAGAGGCCAGACCATGAGGCCATGAAGAGGTAAACTGAACAAGAGCATGAAGATCCTGTCAAATACACCCCTTTGGGGAAAGTGCAATGTTTTGTTTAGAGGGAAAAAAAATATAGAAATTGCTCAACACTATGGCTACACAATTAAGTGCTACTAAGATGGTTGGTATCACTTCGAGTACTAACTACTTTTTCACATGTACATGGACAAATACAAACTTATGTAAATGTTTCAAAAGTTAATAAAACTAAAAAAAGTCATAGAATTGATCAGTATATGACTGATAAACATTTTGAGTTGGAGATTCTGTTAAGTATGGTTTTTCTGTAGTAAATGTGGGGATCAAAGGCTGCATCACAAAGAAGATACTGAAAGTTTGATTGACAGAGGGAAAAGGAGACAGTAATGGAGGAAAAAGAAGTAAGCTAGTCCATGTCTAGAATGGCCAAAAGGAGTATGATTTTATGGGCTTATGATAAGAATCATGAATGGGGATAATGGCAAGAGATAGCCACAGAGTCTGATGTGCGCTGAAAGGATAGCCTTTGGACAAAGACGAAGATGGCAGAAGCTGAGTCTGGGTTGACCATAAGAATTGGAAAGAAGTCTCTCATGGAGGATGGCCTCATGTCTCGTGACATACCAGGTACATAGTTTAGAAAATAAGAATTAATACACATCTCACAGATTTGGTCTATCTTAACCACATATGAATATAGTCAGGAAACTTGAATACAAAACATATGGGAGCCTACCAAGGAAGTGGCAAGGGCTCAAAGTAGGCCTAGGGCAGCTGATAACCTGGATCCTCAACAGATAAAATGCCACAAAATGAGGCCTACTCACAACAGGGGCTAGAATAAAAATCACCATTTTCTCAACAATGATGACAAGGCCCACAAGAAGTATTACTTGAGTTAACATTTACAACATGCAAAGCCAGTATCACTGTGACACTCTGATGGTGAGGTTCAGCCATGGGCTATGGTCATCACAACATATGAAGGAGCCAGGCCTCAAATGAGGCAATTGGGGTCTGAGTTCTTCAGTGTTTGTAAGTACCTATAGCGCCCAACCTAGCTTTCAGAACACAGCATCTGCAGGCTACCAGCAACAAGATCAAACTTCTGGAAGGGCCTAAATATTTAGTTGCAGGTTCTTCACCATTTCCCCCTCTAAGAACCAAACAAGTACAACCTTCTTACTATAAACTGAAGCACACCAGAAAACTCAGTTTGGAGCATCCATTTCCATGGGATGAGAGAGGTAAGCACATGTGTGCACTGGGTCATCCCCAAAGCCACAGGACTCCAAAGCCCAAGGACCCTGAGGTGCCTCTTGGGTGGCCTCCAGGCATAGAGTGAGGGAGAGAGTGTTGGGTACAGTGGTGGGAGGGCAGGAAAGGAATGGAGGGGCTGAAAGAGAAGATGAAGAATTGCATCAACACCATGGAAATTCAGTAACTACTTTTTTAAAATACTTTTTTGAGACATAATTTACATAACAAATTTCCTTAACATGTAGCATACAATTCAGTGGCTTTTGGTAGATTTGATTACATTTTTATTATCCCCAAAAGAAACCCCTGAACCTATTAGCTGTCAATCATTACCTATTCCATCCTTCCTCTGACCCCAAGCAACCACCAGTTTCTGTGCATTGGCCTTTTCTGCCAATGCAAATAAATGGAATCACAATATGTGATGTTTGGTATCTGGTTGTTTTTCATTTGACATAATGGTGTAAATGTGTATCTATGCTCCAGTGAGTGACAATCTTCATTCCCTTTCATTGCTGTATAGATTTCTATTATATTAAAATATGATAATTTGCATGTTACATCTACCCTTTTGTCTAGCATCATTTTTATCTTCCTTTGATTTTAAAAATATCTTGTTTTTTTACATTACCCATTATATTCATTCACTTTTCTGTTTTTTATAAGGCTTATATCTTATTTACTTGTTTACTTATTTTGAGGTGAGGTTTACTTATAATCACTGTGGCTAGTAAGCAGTGGCATGACAATGGCTAACCAAAGGCTCAAACTCATTCTTAGTCAAGCCTCCTGCCTAAGCCTCCCTAGTAGCTGGGACTACAGGTACATACCACCATACCAGGAAATTGTTTTATTTTGTTTTGAGATGGAGTCTCACTATGCTATCCAGGCTGGTCTCAAACTGCTGGACTCAAGCGATCCTCTTTACTCAAACTCCCAAAGAGTTGGGATTACAGATATTAGCCACCTCCTCAGTCTATTTTTTAAAAAATAAATTGTCCAGAAACAGGGTGGCTTTCTTTTGAGATTTCCTGACTCTGCTCCCCTCTGCCTTTTCTTCTTGTGCTTGCTATTCCTCCTAGCAGTTCTCCTCTGTGATAAGGTACATCCTAGAAAGGAGCTCTGGCTGATCAGGCTCAAGAGTGTAGAGGGGTTAGCCAGCTTCAGTCCTTTAGATTCTATTACTGACTCAGGAGAAAGATAAGGCAGAGAGAAGATTCATTCTAAGCAAGTACCAATGTATGAACAAGACTGCTTAGGTCTTGTGCACATTTGTGTCCAAGTTGCATGCAAAATCAGTTCCTGGGAAGAAGATCAAAATTTTCCAGCTCTTAAAGCTATCATAAACTGTTTGCTTTCAGGTATCTCACTTAGCACTGGTGTTACAGGCTTACTGATGAAAACAACCTTAAGATAATGCTGTTCTCAAATATAGTGGTAATTTTACACTCCCATGGGTTTTTCTATTACCTTCTTGTTTCCTATAGAAAATTTCAAATATCCACCTTCACGTGGAACTGCACATTCTACACAGCTTGCTCTTCCTGTGGTGAGCAATGTGGCTTCTCTAGCAGGAAGTGTGTGCAACCCCTCCAGAGTGTCTGCTCCAGTCATCAGATCAGCATGGCTATTGCTAACAGTCTCTGGCATTTTTTTCCAGTCACTCATGGATAGTGTCCACCTTTACTAACATTCTAGCACAACTGTGCTATCTAGAGATGATGGCCAGAGCGAGATGTTCACATAAGCTTCCTTTTGTCCAGGTATTTTTGACTGGAAAATCACAAGAAGCACTGAAAAGAAGTTATCTTCACTCAGTTACTTCACTATGACTGTTATTGACCAAGTTACAGCTGTTTCTTTCATGTCTATGACAGCCCAGTATGATAAAATGTCTTATGTCAATGCTATGGTACCTCTGTATCCAGGCTTCTTCAAGGGACACCATCTCAAATTCCAAATCAGAAACATACCCTACACTTCCCATCAGAAGGAAATCTGATAAATTTCTGTAATCAAGGCACAATGGAAGCTCACAATGGAAGAACTTGCCCCCTACCTATAATTGTATGGCTCTGTATCTTACCCTTGATATTTCACCACTGTTACTCAACAAGAAATGGTGATTGTGCTAAAGGAGATTCAGCCCACAAACACCCAGCCAATAGCCTCCACTTCTGGAACCTACTACTCTGTGTCTACTCAACCCATCACAGAAACAGCTTTTCAGGTGAG
>NW_007210407.1:0-764 GCF_000164805.1 Carlito syrichta | reverse complement strand
TGAGTATGAGCTCCCATCAACTAGAAAAGGTCAAGTTGGTACTTTGCCTTTTCAACCATGATAAACTCAAGTTCGAAGTACTCCTCAATGGTCAGTCTCTGGCTACATATATATAATTTGTTGCACTTACTCTGCCAGGCCTGGTTACTCTAACTCAACTCAATCTACTGCCATCAATGCATTCCAACCAGCCTCTACCAACACATCTTTGATGGGTTCATCCAGTCCAACTCATCCAATTTTCATCAATGCAACCCAACTCAGGTTGACAACTTCAGCCCAGCCTCTTATCTCTCACACTGCTACACTTAGACGTGCACCCTACAAAACATCACTTGACATTCTTTCCACAATAATCCTGTTTTCACTGCTAAGACCAAGTTCCAGTCACCACCCGTGGCTCAAAACCAAAATCTACTCCAACACTTCAGCGGTCAACCAGTTTCCTGGAAAAGACGCAATGTTCTTGAACCAATAATGTCAACACTTCACAGAAGAGCAGAGGCCAGACCATGAGGCCATGAAGAGGTAAACTGAACAAGAGCATGAAGATCCTGGCAAATACACCCCTTTGGGGAAAGTGCAATGTTTTGTTTAGAGGGAAAAAAATATAGAAATTGCTCAACACTATGGCTACACAATTAAGTGCTACTAAGATGGTTGGTATCACTTCGAGTACTAACTACTTTTTCACATGTACATGGACAAATACAAACTTATGTAAATGTTTCAAAAGTTAATAAAACTAAAAAAAGTCATAGAAT
>NW_007210406.1:0-4672 GCF_000164805.1 Carlito syrichta | reverse complement strand
AAGGAGAAGGTATTTGAAACAATTCCTTGGGGTGGAGGAAAGATTGTGTCACCAAAACCTCTGAAATTATTAATCAGTGTTTATGCAGTGTGAGCCATGTAAATGATTCTCTTTTTATTCTTTTAAATTTTGTATATTAAAAAATGCATCTTCATTTTAGGTTATAAATGTAATACAAGGATAATTAATCCCACAAAAGTAAAACAATGGCAGAGTTGAAAGCTAGAAAGGAGGGAAGAATTGATAGCATTCTCCTCTTACAAAGGAATCCAGAGACAGTGTGGAAAGTTAATGAAATAAGACATAGGGTTTAAGACAATAATACAAATCATGAGCCAATTAAATAGGAAGACCTAGAAGTAAGCATATAATCCTATGCTTACTTTGCAATGGCAAAGGAAGGCAGCAGGAAGAAAGGCTGTGGCTGAAATATCTTTTTACTTCTCAGAGGAAGAAGTCTTTAGATGTGGTGGATGAGCTAAAGAAATAACTACAAGTATATCTGATGTTAGCCCTTGATGAAATGCAAAGTGATGACTAACTGTGGTTGTCTCCTCGCAGTGGGACCAGTGGAGAGGGCAGTAGGGAACAGGGCATCTGGGTGCACACCCTCCATATTATGTGATCGGCTGGATTTTCTTTAAAATCTGATCTAGAAGATGGGACATTTCTGAATGCACTCATGTGTAGCCTAATGACGGAGAGGCATTGTGAGAAATGTGTCACCAGGCAATTTTGTCTTTGTGTGGAAGTGACAGAATGTACTCACACAAACCATCCAGTCTACTGCACACCTGGGCTGCAGGGTGTAACCTGATGTGCTTAGGTACACACCGGTACAGCATGCCAGTAGACAGAATACTGTAGGCAACTGTGACACCATGGTAAGCATGTGCATGCCAAAACATAGAAGAGGGACATTAAAGACACGACAGTGTAGTCTTATGGGACCACATCCAAGGTGTCTTTACGAGGCACATGTCTGTATTATGTAGTTAATTTAGGAGGAAAGGACTAGACATTTTGGGAGGGCTTCTAACTTGGAACAGACTTTCTTTACACCATCCTTCATGGAACTTGTTTGAAAAACTGGATTCTCTACAAACCTCTTCATTTCTTCAGTAGGTCTGGGATTCTGCCCAGGAACCTGCATTTTTACATACTTTTGAGGTTGTTCTGCCACATAACTCACTCTGGTAGCCCCATCAGGTTTTCTCAGTTCTCACTGGTGGAAAGTCCCTGGTTTAACAGTCTCTAAGAAAGCAAGCAGCTTACCCTGCATTTGCACCTTAGAGTTGACTTTAGTAACTGTCTTGATTAACACACTTCAGGTCAGTCTCTTCCATTTTCTGAGACCGAGCTTGGTTCTCAGAAGAAAACCAATTGTGGTTCTGGAATTGTGTGTTTTTCACCCCTGGGAAGTGCAGTTTCTTTGACTCCAGTATTGTTCCTCAGCCCATAGTATTGATTATAAATGACATCGGCAATAATAATCACCCAGATAATTGTCCACACCGATGTGCATCAGCGGGATAAAGTCTGTGCATTGGCCATAGGTGACATGATCACTCACAAGAAGCTTCACCATCATGTTTCACCTGCTGCACAAAGGAATGAATAGACAAATGTAGGTATCCCTGTAGGTGTGAGTGCATCATTCATTCCCTTCCTTTAGGTATGTACCTGTGCATCTGTGTGCACACCTCTACTGGGAGTGCTGAAATGTGGTCTCTTTTGTTTGAATTCACTCTTTCTGCTTCTTTTGTCTTTCTGAGGCTGACCTTAAGGTTCAAGGAGGTACATGCCCTCTGGCACCACTGCTCCTCAATCTTGGATCTTGACACCAGCATGATCAAGTCCTTTGTTGCTTTGAGCCTTCTGAATAATTTCCAATTTGCAACTTGATAGATGATTAGTCTTTTTAAGTTTTGTAGCGGAAATCAATGAACGGCATTTTCATTGCTCAAAGGAAAAGAAAAATGAGGAAACTACAAAGGAAGTTATGAGAGGGTTGATATCTGCCTATTTGGAAAAGAGAATGAGAAGAGAGCCCCTGAGGGCTTGTGTTTCATCTTAAGATGTATTGAAATGTGAGCCTTAGCCAATGGGCTGGTTAATAACATTTCATGCAATTGTCAATCTTTTTGGCCAATGTCATCAATATTTTACACTGCAAAATAATGACAATTAAGAATCAGGTCCAAGAGAAACACTTGGTGCAAAAGTGTTTCCAACATGATGATGAAATTGACAATAGAGAGGCAGCACTTCCGACACGCGCTCAGGGAAAGGTTAGGTCGTGTCTACTTGCTCTTCATGGAACATGAATACCTGTGTGTTGGACAGACATGGAATCATGGTCTGTGGAGTTCAGATAAAAGTGATCCTGGCGATGACACTGACTAGCGATGACACTGACAATAGTTCATGTCTCCTCAGGATGCACCATTGGCTAGGCATAGATTTCTTTTTTTTTTTCCTTTGAGTTGGAGTCTTACATTGTCACTCAGGCTGGAGGGTAGTGGCACACATCTTGGCTACCACAGCCTCAACCTGCTGGGCCCTGGCGATCCTTCCGCCTAAGCCTTCCAAGTAGCCAGAACTACAGGCAAGCATTACCATACCCGGCTAATTATTTATTTACTTATTATAGAGATCAGGTCTCGCCAAGTTGCCCGGGCTGGTCTTGAACATGCGGGCTCAGACAATCCACTTGCCTTGACCTCCCAACGTGCTGGGATTACAGGCTGAGCCACCAAGCCTGCACACTGCTTTCAATAGAAGATGAATTCAAAGTAAACAGGATGCACTAAAACAGATCTTGGCGAATACCCACTTGAAATACAAGCTAGCTTGCAAAGCATACAAGAAACATCACATCTTCCCTTACCTACCCCCCATTCAATGGTGATATGTTTTTTAAAAGGTGAAATTGACATTTATCATACTTACTAGTGAAAATGAAAGCAGTAAGTTATCAAATTTACAATTCCCTTGTATTCACTACATACATTTGAGTAGAGATTTTTCATATTTTCATGCTATCTTAGGTTCAGATTTTACTTCTTATTTTTATTTGACATTGAAGTTCACCAACTAGAGACAACCAAAAAATACACCTGTGGTTTACAGTTCAAAGTTAAGTCTGTTTACTCTATCGAAGCCAAAGCAAATGGCCCCCGGGAACCTTATGAATAAGAAGGATTGGGGACAGAGCTGCTGCAGGATGACATTGGGCAGGGGTTGGGCAGGGTGGATCTTTTAGGACTGGGCGTACTCACTGCTGGGGCCACTTGTTGATTTGGGGGTCTCAGCCACCATCCAGCTTTGAGAAGCAGTGCTGTGTGAGAGTCAGTAAGAAAACATGGTTCCCTCAAAAAGAACTTCTGTGTTCATTGCCCTCACAACTGTGCCTCCACCTCATCTGTATTCTGATAAAAGCCATAAGAGGGTAGGTTCTGCCTCGCATAGAAATTCAAATCAAAACCACATTGAGATACCACCTAAACCCTGTAAGAATGGCCATCACTTAAAAAAAACGAACAACAGATGCTGGAGAGGATGTGGAGAAAAAGGAATGTTTCTACACTGCAGGTAGGAATGCAAATTGGTGCAGCCTCTTTGGAAGGAAGTGGGGCGATTCCTGAAAGAACTAGAAATTGACCTTCCATATGACCCAGCAGTTCCCCAATTGTGAATATACCCAGAGGAACCCAAATCATTCTACAAAAAAGATACCTGCACACATATGTTTGTTGCAGCTCTATTCACAACAGCAAAAACATGGAACCAACAGTGTGTTGCCCATTGAAGCTGGACTGGATTAAAAAAATGTGCTACATATACACGATGGAATATTATGCAGCCATAAAGAAGGACAAATATATGGACTTTGCAGCAACTTGGATGGATTTGGAGTCGATCACACTCAGTGATCTGTTGGGAGCCAGCCTTGGAGGCCCGCTGATTAACAAGGTCCAGGTGTACTGAGGACCCCCGGGTGCAAAGCAAGTCCCAGGCAGCTGAGGCCCTTCTATCTTCCATCTTTGCTGTTGGTATGGCTGAAGAAATTCTGTGCAGTCGTGGAAGAAGAAAATGGCATGTTTATGTGAAGTACTCACAGCTAACCTGAGATTGTCATGGTTCATTTTTCCATTTTCCCACTATGTCGCTTGACCTTTTCTAATATATGCAAGGGTTAAACTCTGAAGCACATCAAGAATGCTTTCTTTACTTGGTTATAAGTTACTAGATATTTCTTAAGTAAAAAACGATATACGTATATTCACTCCTTATTTGATGTAGAATTATGTAGTTTAGTGTTTAGACATAAGATTTTTTAAAAGAATAAGTTTATAGTAAGTTTGTTATGAATTCATTATAAGTTCTAACACTTATCTAGAAGTTATGTAGGTGATTTATAACACTGTTTTCACTGACTTAGGATAAAGATTAATTGTTAAGGTTTTTACTTAATTCAATAGTTAAAACTCTAAGTTAACATTTATAGAGTGGGTTTTCACTGAACTCATAATATACTAATCAGACACTTTTATGATAGATTAGCTAAAGACAGAAAGCAAACTTGGGGGCCTGGGAAACATTACTAAAAGCTTCTTTTGAGTTCTCTTTAGAAATAAACACTGCAGGATAAGAGAAAGGTAACAAAGAC
>NW_007210405.1:0-4699 GCF_000164805.1 Carlito syrichta | reverse complement strand
AAGGAGAAGGTATTTGAAACAATTCCTTGGGGTGGAGGAAAGATTGTGTCACCAAAACCTCTGAAATTATTAATCAGTGTTTATGCAGTGTGAGCCATGTAAATGATTCTCTTTTTATTCTTTTAAATTTTGTATATTAAAAAATGCATCTTCATTTTAGGTTATAAATGTAATACAAGGATAATTAATCCCACAAAAGTAAAACAATGGCAGAGTTGAAAGCTAGAAAGGAGGGAAGAATTGATAGCATTCTCCTCTTACAAAGGAATCCAGAGACAGTGTGGAAAGTTAATGAAATAAGACATAGGGTTTAAGACAATAATACAAATCATGAGCCAATTAAATAGGAAGACCTAGAAGTAAGCATATAATCCTATGCTTACTTTGCAATGGCAAAGGAAGGCAGCAGGAAGAAAGGCTGTGGCTGAAATATCTTTTTACTTCTCAGAGGAAGAAGTCTTTAGATGTGGTGGATGAGCTAAAGAAATAACTACAAGTATATCTGATGTTAGCCCTTGATGAAATGCAAAGTGATGACTAACTGTGGTTGTCTCCTCGCAGTGGGACCAGTGGAGAGGGCAGTAGGGAACAGGGCATCTGGGTGCACACCCTCCATATTATGTGATCGGCTGGATTTTCTTTAAAAATCTGATCTAGAAGATGGGACATTTCTGAATGCACTCATGTGTAGCCTAATGACGGAGAGGCATTGTGAGAAATGTGTCACCAGGCAATTTTGTCTTTGTGTGGAAGTGACAGAATGTACTCACACAAACCATCCAGTCTACTGCACACCTGGGCTGCAGGGTGTAACCTGATGTGCTTAGGTACACACCGGTACAGCATGCCAGTAGACAGAATACTGTAGGCAACTGTGACACCATGGTAAGCATGTGCATGCCAAAACATAGAAGAGGGACATTAAAGACACGACAGTGTAGTCTTATGGGACCACATCCAAGGTGTCTTTACGAGGCACATGTCTGTATTATGTAGTTAATTTAGGAGGAAAGGACTAGACATTTTGGGAGGGCTTCTAACTTGGAACAGACTTTCTTTACACCATCCTTCATGGAACTTGTTTGAAAAACTGGATTCTCTACAAACCTCTTCATTTCTTCAGTAGGTCTGGGATTCTGCCCAGGAACCTGCATTTTTACATACTTTTGAGGTTGTTCTGCCACATAACTCACTCTGGTAGCCCCATCAGGTTTTCTCAGTTCTCACTGGTGGAAAGTCCCTGGTTTAACAGTCTCTAAGAAAGCAAGCAGCTTACCCTGCATTTGCACCTTAGAGTTGACTTTAGTAACTGTCTTGATTAACACACTTCAGGTCAGTCTCTTCCATTTTCTGAGACCGAGCTTGGTTCTCAGAAGAAAACCAATTGTGGTTCTGGAATTGTGTGTTTTTCACCCCTGGGAAGTGCAGTTTCTTTGACTCCAGTGTTGTTCCTCAGCCCATAGTATTGATTATAAATGACATCGGCAATAATAATCACCCAGATAATTGTCCACACCGATGTGCGTCAGCGGGATAAAGTCTGTGCATTGGCCATAGGTGACATGATCACTCACAAGAATCTTCACCATCATGTTTCACCTGCTGCACAGAGGAATGAATAGACAAATGTAGGTATCCCTGTAGGTGTGAGTGCGTCATTCATTCCCTTCCTTTAGGTGTGTACCTGTGCATCTGTGTGCACACCTCTACTGGGAATGCTGAAATGTGGTCTCTTTTGTTTGAATTCACTCTTTCTGCTTCTTTTGTCTTTCTGAGGCTGACCTTAAGGTTCAAGGAGGTACATGCCCTCTGGCACCACTGCTCCTCAATCTTGGATCTTGACACCAGCATGATCAAGTCCTTTGTTGCTTTGAGCCTTCTGAATAATTTCCAATTTGCAACTTGATAGATGATTAATCTTTTTAAGTTTTGTAGCGGAAATCAATGAATGGCATTTTCATTGCTCAAAGGAAAAGAAAAATGAGGAAAACTACAAAGGAAGTTATGAGAGGGCTGATATCTGCCTATTTGGAAAAGAGAATGAGAAAGAGAGCCCCTGAGGGCTTGTGTTTCATCTTAAGATGTATTGAAATGTGAGCCTTAGCCAATGGGCTGGTTAATAACATTTCATGCAATTGTCAATCTTTTTGGCCAATGTCATCAATATTTTACACTGCAAAATAATGACAATTAAGAATCAGGTCCAAGAGAA
The DNA here is from genome assembly GCF_000164805.1 of Carlito syrichta. NCBI lineage: Eukaryota > Metazoa > Chordata > Mammalia > Primates > Tarsiidae > Carlito > Carlito syrichta. The sequence continues at coordinate 2,487 of NW_007210405.1, read as the reverse complement.
ACACTTGGGGCAAAAGTGTTTCCAACATGATGATGAAATTGACAATAGAGAGGCAGCACTTCCGACACGCGCTCAGGAAAGATTATGTCGTGTCTACTTGCTCTTCATGGAACATGAATACCTGTGTGTTGGACAGACATAGAATCATGGTCTGTGGAGTTCAGATAAAAGTGATCCTGGCGATGACACTGACTAGCGATGACACTGACAATAGTTCATGTCTCCTCAGGATGCACCATTGGCTAGGCATAGATTTCTTTTTTTTTTTCCTTTGAGTTGGAGTCTTACATTGTCACTCAGGCTGGAGGGTAGTGGCACACATCTTGGCTACCACAGCCTCAACCTGCTGGGCCCTGGCGATCCTTCCGCCTAAGCCTTCCAAGTAGCCAGAACTACAGGCAAGCATTACCATACCCGGCTAATTATTTATTTACTTATTATAGAGATCAGGTCTCGCCAAGTTGCCCGGGCTGGTCTTGAACATGCGGGCTCAGACAATCCACTTGCCTTGACCTCCCAACGTGCTGGGATTACAGGCTGAGCCACCAAGCCTGCACACTGCTTTCAATAGAAGATGAATTCAAAGTAAACAGGATGCACTAAAACAGATCTTGGCGAATACCCACTTGAAATACAAGCTAGCTTGCAAAGCATACAAGAAACATCACATCTTCCCTTACCTACCCCCCATTCAATGGTGATATGTTTTTTAAAAGGTGAAATTGACATTTATCATACTTACTAGTGAAAATGAAAGCAGTAAGTTATCAAATTTACAATTCCCTTGTATTCACTACATACATTTGAGTAGAGATTTTTCATATTTTCATGCTATCTTAGGTTCAGATTTTACTTCTTATTTTTATTTGACATTGAAGTTCACCAACTAGAGACAACCAAAAAATACACCTGTGGTTTACAGTTCAAAGTTAAGTCTGTTTACTCTATCGAAGCCAAAGCAAATGGCCCCCGGGAACCTTATGAATAAGAAGGATTGGGGACAGAGCTGCTGCAGGATGACATTGGGCAGGGGTTGGGCAGGGTGGATCTTTTAGGACTGGGCGTACTCACTGCTGGGGCCACTTGTTGATTTGGGGGTCTCAGCCACCATCCAGCTTTGAGAAGCAGTGCTGTGTGAGAGTCAGTAAGAAAACATGGTTCCCTCAAAAAGAACTTCTGTGTTCATTGCCCTCACAACTGTGCCTCCACCTCATCTGTATTCTGATAAAAGCCATAAGAGGGTAGGTTCTGCCTCGCATAGAAATTCAAATCAAAACCACATTGAGATACCACCTAAACCCTGTAAGAATGGCCATCACTTAAAAAAAACGAACAACAGATGCTGGAGAGGATGTGGAGAAAAAGGAATGTTTCTACACTGCAGGTAGGAATGCAAATTGGTGCAGCCTCTTTGGAAGGAAGTGGGGCGATTCCTGAAAGAACTAGAAATTGACCTTCCATATGACCCAGCAGTTCCCCAATTGTGAATATACCCAGAGGAACCCAAATCATTCTACAAAAAAGATACCTGCACACATATGTTTGTTGCAGCTCTATTCACAACAGCAAAAACATGGAACCAACAGTGTGTTGCCCATTGAAGCTGGACTGGATTAAAAAAATGTGCTACATATACACGATGGAATATTATGCAGCCATAAAGAAGGACAAATATATGGACTTTGCAGCAACTTGGATGGATTTGGAGTCGATCACACTCAGTGATCTGTGGGAGCAGCTTGAGACCGCTGATTACAAGGTCAGGTGTACTGAGGACGCCCGGGTGCAAAGCAAGTCAGGCACCTGAGGCCCTTCTATCTTCCATCTTTGCTGTTGGTATGGCTGAAGAAATTCTGTGCAGTCGTGGAAGAAGAAAATGGCATGTTTATGTGAAGTACTCACAGCTAACCTGAGATTGTCATGGTTCATTTTTCCATTTTCCCACTATGTCGCTTGACCTTTTCTAATATATGCAAGGGTTAAACTCTGAAGCACATCAAGAATGCTTTCTTTACTTGGTTATAAGTTACTAGATATTTCTTAAGTAAAAAACGATATACGTATATTCACTCCTTATTTGATGTAGAATTATGTAGTTTAGTGTTTAGACATAAGATTTTTTAAAAGAATAAGTTTATAGTAAGTTCATTATGAATTGATTATAAGTTCTAACACTTATCTAGAAGTTATGTAGGTGATTTATAACACTGTTTTCACTGACTTAGGATAAAGATTAATTGTTAAGGTTTTTACTTAATTCAATAGTTAAAACTCTAAGTTAACATTTATAGAGTGGGTTTTCACTGAACTCATAATATACTAATCAGACACTTTTATGATAGATTAGCTAAAGACAGAAAGCAAACTTGGGGGCCTGGGAAACATTACTAAAAGCTTCTTTTGAGTTCTCTTTAGAAATAAACACTGCAGGATAAGAGAAAGGTAACAAAGACACCTGGACAAGAGAAGTGATTACAAAGCTCTGAA
>NW_007210404.1:0-3963 GCF_000164805.1 Carlito syrichta | reverse complement strand
CATCTTTGCTGTTGGTATGGCTGAAGAAATTCTGTGCAGTCGTGGAAGAAGAAAATGGCATGTTTATGTGAAGTACTCACAGCTAACCTGAGATTGTCATGGTTCATTTTTCCATTTTCCCACTATGTCGCTTGACCTTTTCTAATATATGCAAGGGTTAAACTCTGAAGCACATCAAGAATGCTTTCTTTACTTGGTTATAAGTTACTAGATATTTCTTAAGTAAAAAACGATATACGTATATTCACTCATTTGATGTAGAATTATGTAGTTTAGTGTTTAGACATAAGATTTTTTAAAAGAATAAGTTTATAGTAAGTTCATTATGAATTCATTATAAGTTCTAACACTTATCTAGAAGTTATGTAGGTGATTTATAACACTGTTTTCACTGACTTAGGATAAAGATTAATTGTTAAGGTTTTTACTTAATTCAATAGTTAAAACTCTAAGTTAACATTTATAGAGTGGGTTTTCACTGAACTCATAATATACTAATCAGACACTTTTATGATAGATTAGCTAAAGACAGAAAGCAAACTTGGGGGCCTGGGAAACATTACTAAAAGCTTCTTTTGAGTTCTCTTTAGAAATAAACACTGCAGGATAAGAGAAAGGTAACAAAGACACCTGGACAAGAGAAGTGATTACAAAGCTCTGAAGGTCATAGAAGCTCCAGATGGGAAAACTACTGCTACATGAAGAACTTTACACTTGGAAACTTTCTTGAGACATTTCAAGGACTGTAATTCATGACTTTGGATTAAAAGTATCATTTTTGGCTTTATGAAAAGACTCATCTGAATGTTTATAGGGTTCTTGTCTTGTTTGTTGCTAAGACCACTAGATGGTGGTAACTTTTAGAGGATATGTACGTGAAGGAATTTTCTTTGTCTTGCCCCTTTACAAATGGTATAAAAGCTTTCCCTTAGCTAACATTAAATGTCATCTCTTCAGGAAGCAGGTGTCCGAGTATAATGTTTTCATCTTTCGCCTATCTGTCCCTCCTTCAGGAAGCCCACAACCCTTGTGGGGCTGGACCCCCACAGTGATCTATCACAGAAACAAAGAACAGAGTTCCATATGTTCAAAAATGAATTTTGAATAATTATAATAATATAAGAAAGCGATTGACAGTAGTGGGAAACTGTCACGGGGGTAGGATTGGCAGTTGAGGATAACTGTTAGGGGAGGGAGGGGCATACCTCATCAACAATGGTACCTGCATGATTGCTGTTTATATACCTAACCCTGAAATGTACCCCACATCTTTATAATAAATTTTTTTTAAAAGAATCTTTTTCTTTTGAGTTGGAGTCTCACTCTGTTGCCAGGCTGGAGTGCCATGGCACACACTCATGGCCACTCCAGAGTAAACCTGCTGGGCTCCGGTGATCCATCCACCTCAGCCTTCCAAGTAGCTGGAACTACAGGTGTGGACTACTGTGTCCAGCTAATTTTTATTTTATTTTACTGTAGAGATAAGTTTCCTGGGCTGGGTCTCAAACACAAGGGCTCAGGTAATGTACCAGTCTCAGTCTCCCAAAGTGCAGGGATTATAGGCTGAGCCATCCAGCCTGGCCGGGAGTCAGAATCTTACAGAGGAAGAAGTGATGGAAACTTTCAGGCAAATGTGGCTTTCCTGGCATTTACTCTTCCCGTTTTGGATTTTCTTGTTTACATGTGTCTGTAATGACTTAGGATGAGTGACTCGAATTAAGTTACCATGGCAGGAAGAGATTTTAGCTGCAAACGATGAAAACCAACTCCATTCAACTAAAGTAGAACAAGAGATATTTAAAGAACTTCCAAGAGGTGTTGAATTTTGCTGAAGACTCACCTTCACTTTCATCCTCTACCTGGGGGATGGTTTCCCGCCTTTTTCTTCTCCCTAAACTGACAACACTTCATAACTCATGGTTTTGTGTCTATTCTGCACAACACACAGAGACAGAGAGAAAAGCCAAAACTAGCCGGGCTTGGTGGCTCAGCCTGTAATCCCATGCCTTGGGAGGCTGAGTTGAGTGGATTGCCTGAGCCCGTGGGTTCAAGACCTACCTGGGCAACTTGGTGAAACCTCATCTCTACAATAAATCAAAAAATTAGCCAGGTGTGGAAGCACGCACTTGTAATTCCAGCTACTTGGAAGGCTGAGGCAGAATGATCTTCGGTGCCCAGCAGGTCGAAGCTGTAGTGTCTGGGACCAGCCACTGCATTCCAGTCTGGGCGACAGAGTGAGACTCCAACTCAAAAAAATAAAAAAAAAAAGAAAAGCCAAAGCTGTTAGAAAAGATGCAGCCGAATAGCAACCCATTCGCATGTATACTCCACAGTCTCCAGTGCTTTTCTCGACATTGACCATGATAACCCATGACTCACAACATGTGGTCTTTTTCATCTAGCTGTGTCCACAAATTTTGCAACCCCACCCTACACTTGTGGAATCAGAAGTGCTGGGTATGGCACAGTCACGTGGTTTTAACAGGTCTTTTGCGTGCTTCTGACACAGGTGGATGTTCCTGTGGACTCACACAAGCAATCGGACACCATCTTCTTCACTCAATGGCTTCCCTCCTCCTGCAGTCACCAACTTCTCTCTCCCATCATGTGCTCATCAGCAGGACTGGCCACACATTTTGAAAATCCCAACGCAAAATGCAAAAGGAGATCCCTTGTAGAAAAATTAAGGATGGATTGCCAGCCAAGGCAGATGAATGTATAACTCAATTAGAATGAGATTTAGGATTGAAACATATATCTTTACTTACAGCTTGCATGGAAAATACCCCAGCCTAGAGAAACCAGAAGTGAGAAAATCTTCTCTTTAACTTGTGACTCTTTGTTTTTGAGTTGGAGTCTCACTCTGTCGCCCAGACTGGAGTGCAGTGGCATGCTCCCGGCCACCACAACCTCAACCTGGTGGATTCTGGCAATCCTTCAGCCTCAGCCTTCCAAGTAGCTGGAACTACAGGCATGCACTACCACTCCCGGCTAATTTTTTGATTTGTTATAGAGATGAGGTCTCACCAAGTTGCCCAGGTGGGTCTCTAACCCGTGGGCTCAGGCAATCCACTCACCTCAGCCTCCCAAAGAGTGGGATTACAGGCTGAGCCACTAAGCCCGGCCAACTTGTTACTCTTAATTGTTAGTAATAAAGGTGGTTTTCATTTGTATAGATGTAAATGATCTTAGTTGACTCTCACAAACATTCTTCAAGGTTTAAATCATTGTCTTCGTTAACAATGAGAGACAAAGTCAGAAATTCAAAACCAGTTGTTCATAAGTGCACAGAAGAAGAGATAGGTCTCAAACACAGATATCCTGACTCCAAATTATGGTTCTGTTTGTATAAGTATTCCATCTATAACATGCATTTTTATTGAAATTCAAAAACTAGAGCGTGACTCCAATGTCATTTGACATCTGAATTCCAAGTGTGCTGATTTGCGTTCATAACCTGTGCGAGCTGGTCATGTACAGCACTGAGAAGCACAGACAAAATCGTACAGTCATTACTGAGTGTAAAGCATTAACCAAAACATTTATTCTTACCTAATGAATGAAACTCCTCTATTCAATTCTGGACAAAATGACAGTTACATCACGACATCACTTGGGATTTCGAACTCATTCATAGCTTGAGTGTGTGAAATCCAATTGCAACACTTAGAGTTACCCACTGCCATGAATGCCTCGACTTAGTGGAGTCCAGTGGCAAAGCCCACGGCACTCTGGGAGAATGAGGTATTTTCACCACAGTCAAACATAATAATGCTACAAGGCATGAGAACTGAAGATATTGCATCAGAATTCTTATTTCTTATGATTGAGGCTAAATAAAAGCAAAGGACCAAATCAATTTTCTGACCTGGTAAAGTGGCTTCATATCATCTCAAAACTGAAGACATTATAAATGTAATTGACTTTAAACTTCTTTACACTCGGTATAAAGTAGAAAGTAGA
>NW_007210403.1:0-3926 GCF_000164805.1 Carlito syrichta | reverse complement strand
TCGTGGAAGAAGAAAAATGGCATGTTTATGTGAAGTACTCACAGCTAACCTGAGATTGTCATGGTTCATTTTTCCATTTTCCCACTATGTCGCTTGACCTTTTCTAATATATGCAAGGGTTAAACTCTGAAGCACATCAAGAATGCTTTCTTTACTTGGTTATAAGTTACTAGATATTTCTTAAGTAAAAAACGATATACGTATATTCACTCCTTATTTGATGTAGAATTATGTAGTTTAGTGTTTAGACATAAGATTTTTTAAAAGAATAAGTTTATAGTAAGTTTGTTATGAATTCATTATAAGTTCTAACACTTATCTAGAAGTTATGTAGGTGATTTATAACACTGTTTTCACTGACTTAGGATAAAGATTAATTGTTAAGGTTTTTACTTAATTCAATAGTTAAAACTCTAAGTTAACATTTATAGAGTGGGTTTTCACTGAACTCATAATATACTAATCAGACACTTTTATGATAGATTAGCTAAAGACAGAAAGCAAACTTGGGGGCCTGGGAAACATTACTAAAAGCTTCTTTTGAGTTCTCTTTAGAAATAAACACTGCAGGATAAGAGAAAGGTAACAAAGACACCTGGACAAGAGAAGTGATTACAAAGCTCTGAAGGTCATAGAAGCTCCAGATGGGAAAACTACTGCTACATGAAGAACTTTACACTTGGAAACTTTCTTGAGACATTTCAAGGACTGTAATTCGTGACTTTGGATTAAAACTATCATTTTTGGCTTTATGAAAAGACTCATCTGAATGTTTATAGGGTTCTTGTCTTGTTTGTTGCTAAGACCGCTAGATGGTGGTAACTTTTAGAGGATATGTACGTGAAGGAATTTTCTTTGTCTTGCCCCTTTACAAATGGTATAAAAGCTTTCCCTTAGCTAACATTAAATGTCATCTCTTCAGGAAGCAGGTGTCCGAGTATAATGTTTTCATCTTTCGCCTATCTGTCCCTCCTTCAGGAAGCCCACAACCCTTGTGGGGCTGGACCCCCACAGTGATCTATCACAGAAACAAAGAACAGAGTTCCATATGTTCAAAAATGAATTTTGAATAATTATAATAATATAAGAAAGCGATTGACAGTAGTGGGAAACTGTCACGGGGGTAGGATTGGCAGTTGAGGATAACTGTTAGGGGAGGGAGGGGCATACCTCATCAACAATGGTACCTGCATGATTGCTGTTTATATACCTAACCCTGAAATGTACCCCACATCTTTATAATAAATTTTTTTTAAAAGAATCTTTTTCTTTTGAGTTGGAGTCTCACTCTGTTGCCAGGCTGGAGTGCCATGGCACACACTCATGGCCACTCCAGAGTAAACCTGCTGGGCTCCGGTGATCCATCCACCTCAGCCTTCCAAGTAGCTGGAACTACAGGTGTGGACTACTGTGTCCAGCTAATTTTTATTTTATTTTACTGTAGAGATAAGTTTCCTGGGCTGGGTCTCAAACACAAGGGCTCAGGTAATGTACCAGTCTCAGTCTCCCAAAGTGCAGGGATTATAGGCTGAGCCATCCAGCCTGGCCGGGAGTCAGAATCTTACAGAGGAAGAAGTGATGGAAACTTTCAGGCAAATGTGGCTTTCCTGGCATTTACTCTTCCCGTTTTGGATTTTCTTGTTTACATGTGTCTGTAATGACTTAGGATGAGTGACTCGAATTAAGTTACCATGGCAGGAAGAGATTTTAGCTGCAAACGATGAAAACCAACTCCATTCAACTAAAGTAGAACAAGAGATATTTAAAGAACTTCCAAGAGGTGTTGAATTTTGCTGAAGACTCACCTTCACTTTCATCCTCTACCTGGGGGATGGTTTCCCGCCTTTTTCTTCTCCCTAAACTGACAACACTTCATAACTCATGGTTTTGTGTCTATTCTGCACAACACACAGAGACAGAGAGAAAAGCCAAAACTAGCCGGGCTTGGTGGCTCAGCCTGTAATCCCATGCCTTGGGAGGCTGAGTTGAGTGGATTGCCTGAGCCCGTGGGTTCAAGACCTACCTGGGCAACTTGGTGAAACCTCATCTCTACAATAAATCAAAAAATTAGCCAGGTGTGGAAGCACGCACTTGTAATTCCAGCTACTTGGAAGGCTGAGGCAGAATGATCTTCGGTGCCCAGCAGGTCGAAGCTGTAGTGTCTGGGACCAGCCACTGCATTCCAGTCTGGGCGACAGAGTGAGACTCCAACTCAAAAAAATAAAAAAAAAAAGAAAAGCCAAAGCTGTTAGAAAAGATGCAGCCGAATAGCAACCCATTCGCATGTATCTCCACAGTCTCCAGTGCTTTTTCTCTTCATTTGCCATGATAACCCATGACTCACAACATGTGGTCTTTTCATCTAGCTGTGTCCACAATTTTGCAACCCCACCCTACACTTGTGGAATCAGAAGTGCTGGGTATGGCACAGTCACCTGGTTTTAACAGGTCCATTGCGTGCTTCTGACACAGGTGGATGTTCCTGTGGACTCACACAAGCAATCGGACACCATCTTCTTCACTCAATGGCTTCCCTCCTCCTGCAGTCACCAACTTCTCTCTCCCATCATGTGCTCATCAGCAGGACTGGCCACACATTTTGAAAATCCCAACGCAAAATGCAAAAGGAGATCCCTTGTAGAAAAATTAAGGAAGGATTGCCAGCCAAGGCAGATGAATGTATAACTCAATTAGAATGAGATTTAGGATTGAAACATATATCTTTACTTACAGCTTGCATGGAAAATACCCCAGCCTAGAGAAACCAGAAGTGAGAAAATCTTCTCTTTAACTTGTGACTCTTTGTTTTTGAGTTGGAGTCTCACTCTGTCGCCCAGACTGGAGTGCAGTGGCATGCTCCCGGCCACCACAACCTCAACCTGCTGGATTCTGGCAATCCTTCAGCCTCAGCCTTCCAAGTAGCTGGAACTACAGGCATGCACTACCACTCCCGGCTAATTTTTTGATTTGTTATAGAGATGAGGTCTCACCAAGTTGCCCAGGTGGGTCTCTAACCCGTGGGCTCAGGCAATCCACTCACCTCAGCCTCCCAAAGAGTGGGATTACAGGCTGAGCCACTAAGCCCGGCCAACTTGTTACTCTTAATTGTTAGTAATAAAGGTGGCTTTCATTTGTATAGATGTAAATGATCTTAGTTGACTCTCACAAACATTCTTCAAGGTTTAAATCATTGTCTTCGTTAACAATGAGAGACAAAGTCAGAAATTCAAAACCAGTTGTTCATAAGTGCACAGAAGAAGAGATAGGTCTCAAACACAGATATCCTGACTCCAAATTATGGTTCTGTTTGTATAAGTATTCCATCTATAACATGCATTTTTATTGAAATTCAAAAACTAGAGCGTGACTCCAATGTCATTTGACATCTGAATTCCAAGTGTGCTGATTTGCGTTCATAACCTGTGCGAGCTGGTCATGTACAGCACTGAGAAGCACAGACAAAATCGTACAGTCATTACTGAGTGTAAAGCATTAACCAAAACATTTATTCTTACCTAATGAATGAAACTCCTCTATTCAATTCTGGACAAAATGACAGTTACATCACGACATCACTTGGGATTTCGAACTCATTCATAGCTTGAGTGTGTGAAATCCAATTGCAACACTTAGAGTTACCCACTGCCATGAATGCCTCGACTTAGTGGAGTCCAGTGGCAAAGCCCACGGCACTCTGGGAGAATGAGGTATTTTCACCACAGTCAAACATAATAATGCTACAAGGCATGAGAACTGAAGATATTGCATCAGAATTCTTATTTCTTATGATTGAGGCTAAATAAAAGCAAAGGACCAAATCAATTTTCTGACCTGGTAAAGTGGCTTCATATCATCTCAAAACTGAAGACATTATAAATGTAATTGACTTTAAACTTCTTTACACTCGGTATAAAGTAGAAAGTAGA
>NW_007210402.1:0-3796 GCF_000164805.1 Carlito syrichta | reverse complement strand
AGCACATCAAGAATGCTTTCTTTACTGGTATAAGTTACTAGATATTTCTTAAGTAAAAACGATATACGTAGATTCACTCCTTATTTGATGTAGAATTATGTAGTTTAGTGTTTAGACATAAGATTTTTTAAAAGAATAAGTTTATAGTAAGTTCATTATGAATTCATTATAAGTTCTAACACTTATCTAGAAGTTATGTAGGTGATTTATAACACTGTTTTCACTGACTTAGGATAAAGATTAATTGTTAAGGTTTTTACTTAATTCAATAGTTAAAACTCTAAGTTAACATTTATAGAGTGGGTTTTCACTGAACTCATAATATACTAATCAGACACTTTTATGATAGATTAGCTAAAGACAGAAAGCAAACTTGGGGGCCTGGGAAACATTACTAAAAGCTTCTTTTGAGTTCTCTTTAGAAATAAACACTGCAGGATAAGAGAAAGGTAACAAAGACACCTGGACAAGAGAAGTGATTACAAAGCTCTGAAGGTCATAGAAGCTCCAGATGGGAAAACTACTGCTACATGAAGAACTTTACACTTGGAAACTTTCTTGAGACATTTCAAGGACTGTAATTCGTGACTTTGGATTAAAACTATCATTTTTGGCTTTATGAAAAGACTCATCTGAATGTTTATAGGGTTCTTGTCTTGTTTGTTGCTAAGACCACTAGATGGTGGTAACTTTTAGAGGATATGTACGTGAAGGAATTTTCTTTGTCTTGTCCCTTTACAAATGGTATAAAAGCTTTCCCTTAGCTAACATTAAATGTCATCTCTTCAGGAAGCAGGTGTCCGAGTATAATGTTTTCATCTTTCGCCTATCTGTCCCTCGTTCAGGAAGCCCACAACCCTTGTGGGGCTGGACCCCCACAGTGATCTATCACAGAAACAAAGAACAGAGTTCCATATGTTCAAAAATGAATTTTGAATAATTATAATAATATAAGAAAGCGATTGACAGTAGTGGGAAACTGTCACGGGGGTAGGATTGGCAGTTGAGGATAACTGTTAGGGGAGGGAGGGGCATACCTCATCAACAATGGTACCTGCATGATTGCTGTTTATATACCTAACCCTGAAATGTACCCCACATCTTTATAATAAATTTTTTTTAAAAGAATCTTTTTCTTTTGAGTTGGAGTCTCACTCTGTTGCCAGGCTGGAGTGCCATGGCACACACTCATGGCCACTCCAGAGTAAACCTGCTGGGCTCCGGTGATCCATCCACCTCAGCCTTCCAAGTAGCTGGAACTACAGGTGTGGACTACTGTGTCCAGCTAATTTTTATTTTATTTTACTGTAGAGATAAGTTTCCTGGGCTGGGTCTCAAACACAAGGGCTCAGGTAATGTACCAGTCTCAGTCTCCCAAAGTGCAGGGATTATAGGCTGAGCCATCCAGCCTGGCCGGGAGTCAGAATCTTACAGAGGAAGAAGTGATGGAAACTTTCAGGCAAATGTGGCTTTCCTGGCATTTACTCTTCCCGTTTTGGATTTTCTTGTTTACATGTGTCTGTAATGACTTAGGATGAGTGACTCGAATTAAGTTACCATGGCAGGAAGAGATTTTAGCTGCAAACGATGAAAACCAACTCCATTCAACTAAAGTAGAACAAGAGATATTTAAAGAACTTCCAAGAGGTGTTGAATTTTGCTGAAGACTCACCTTCACTTTCATCCTCTACCTGGGGGATGGTTTCCCGCCTTTTTCTTCTCCCTAAACTGACAACACTTCATAACTCATGGTTTTGTGTCTATTCTGCACAACACACAGAGACAGAGAGAAAAGCCAAAACTAGCCGGGCTTGGTGGCTCAGCCTGTAATCCCATGCCTTGGGAGGCTGAGTTGAGTGGATTGCCTGAGCCCGTGGGTTCAAGACCTACCTGGGCAACTTGGTGAAACCTCATCTCTACAATAAATCAAAAAATTAGCCAGGTGTGGAAGCACGCACTTGTAATTCCAGCTACTTGGAAGGCTGAGGCAGAATGATCTTCGGTGCCCAGCAGGTCGAAGCTGTAGTGTCTGGGACCAGCCACTGCATTCCAGTCTGGGCGACAGAGTGAGACTCCAACTCAAAAAAATAAAAAAAAAAAGAAAAGCCAAAGCTGTTAGAAAAGATGCAGCCGAATAGCAACCCATTCGCATGTATCTCCACAGTCTCCAGTGCTTTTTCTCTTCATTTGCCATGATAACCCATGACTCACAACATGTGGTCTTTTCATCTAGCTGTGTCCACAATTTTGCAACCCCACCCTACACTTGTGGAATCAGAAGTGCTGGGTATGGCACAGTCACCTGGTTTTAACAGGTCCATTGCGTGCTTTTGACACAGGTGGATGTTCCTGTGGACTCACACAAGCAATCGGGACACCATCTTCTTCACTCAATGGCTTCCCTCCTCTTGCAGTCACCAACTTCTCTCTCCCATCATGTGCTCATCAAAAAAAAACTGGCCACACATTTTGAAAATCCCAACGCAAAATGCAAAAGGAGATCCCTTGTAGAAAAATTAAGGAAGGATTGCCAGCCAAGGCAGATGAATGTATAACTCAATTAGAATGAGATTTAGGATTGAAACATATATCTTTACTTACAGCTTGCATGGAAAATACCCCAGCCTAGAGAAACCAGAAGTGAGAAAATCTTCTCTTTAACTTGTGACTCTTTGTTTTTGAGTTGGAGTCTCACTCTGTCGCCCAGACTGGAGTGCAGTGGCATGCTCCCGGCCACCACAACCTCAACCTGCTGGATTCTGGCAATCCTTCAGCCTCAGCCTTCCAAGTAGCTGGAACTACAGGCATGCACTACCACTCCCGGCTAATTTTTTGATTTGTTATAGAGATGAGGTCTCACCAAGTTGCCCAGGTGGGTCTCTAACCCGTGGGCTCAGGCAATCCACTCACCTCAGCCTCCCAAAGAGTGGGATTACAGGCTGAGCCACTAAGCCCGGCCAACTTGTTACTCTTAATTGTTAGTAATAAAGGTGGTTTTCATTTGTATAGATGTAAATGATCTTAGTTGACTCTCACAAACATTCTTCAAGGTTTAAATCATTGTCTTCGTTAACAATGAGAGACAAAGTCAGAAATTCAAAACCAGTTGTTCATAAGTGCACAGAAGAAGAGATAGGTCTCAAACACAGATATCCTGACTCCAAATTATGGTTCTGTTTGTATAAGTATTCCATCTATAACATGCATTTTTATTGAAATTCAAAAACTAGAGCGTGACTCCAATGTCATTTGACATCTGAATTCCAAGTGTGCTGATTTGCGTTCATAACCTGTGCGAGCTGGTCATGTACAGCACTGAGAAGCACAGACAAAATCGTACAGTCATTACTGAGTGTAAAGCATTAACCAAAACATTTATTCTTACCTAATGAATGAAACTCCTCTATTCAATTCTGGACAAAATGACAGTTACATCACGACATCACTTGGGATTTCGAACTCATTCATAGCTTGAGTGTGTGAAATCCAATTGCAACACTTAGAGTTACCCACTGCCATGAATGCCTCGACTTAGTGGAGTCCAGTGGCAAAGCCCACGGCACTCTGGGAGAATGAGGTATTTTCACCACAGTCAAACATAATAATGCTACAAGGCATGAGAACTGAAGATATTGCATCAGAATTCTTATTTCTTATGATTGAGGCTAAATAAAAGCAAAGGACCAAATCAATTTTCTGACCTGGTAAAGTGGCTTCATATCATCTCAAAACTGAAGACATTATAAATGTAATTGACTTTAAACTTCTTTACACTCGGTATAAAGTAGAAAGTAGA
>NW_007210401.1:0-4802 GCF_000164805.1 Carlito syrichta | reverse complement strand
AAACAAAAGAAACTATCAGAAGAACAGGGATACAGCCAACAGAGTGGGAAAATGATTCTCCCACTCTATAACTGTAAAAAAAGTATATCATCTAGGATTTACAAGAAACTCAAACACTCAGAAAAATCAGACAAACATTCCCTTTGAAAACTGTACAAAATACGTGATTGGACACTTTTCATAAGAAGACATGGGGCAGCCAGCAAACACATGAAAATTGCTCAGCCTTAATCATCATCAAAGAAATGCAAATGAGACCACTTTGAAATACCACATACCCCCTGTAAGACTGGCCATCACTATTAAAACAAACAGTAACAGAGGCTGGCAAGGACTTGGGAAAAAATAAATGCTTCTACACTGCATGTGGACTGAAAAGTAGAGCAACATCTTTGGAAAAGAGTGTGGTGTTTTCTAAAGGGACAAGATCTTGACCTACCATGTGACTTAGTACTTCTCCTGTAGAGAATATACCTGGAGGAACTCAAATCATTTTAACGAAAAGGTACCTGCACAAATATGTTTTTTGAAGTTCTATTCACAATTGCAAACAACATAGTACCAACCATGTTGCCCATCAAACCTGGAATGGATAAAATAAATTTGGCATATACACAGTGGAATATTATGCAGTCATAAAAATTGACAGATATAAGGATTTTGTAGAACATTTGATGGATATGAGATCGGTAGTTTTCAGTGATTTATTACATAAACAAACAAGAGAGTTCCGTATGGTCTCACTCATGAGCTGAACTTGATCAGTGATAGTGCTGTGAGAAAGTGAGTGGTAGTCTTGGAAAACTCTAGGAGAGGGGTGAGATTGTCTGTGGAAGGATACTGCTAAGGAAGCGAGAGGCATACCTCATCAACCAGGGACCCTGCATAATCATTGCTTATATATCTAATTCTGAACTGTACTCCACGTTCTTTTAAAAATTAAAATCAATAGGACTTGCAGAAGATGATGATAGGCCAGCAGGCTCTGTGAAACCCTCTGCGAAAGAAAACACCCATAAAGACCCTAGCTCTCCCCCAGGGACTACAGACCACATCTTCCGCAGCCTGCTCTTCACAGGGAGCTCAGCCACCACTGTCATTTGCTGTCACTACACGTATATTGCTACGCCCCAGGTGGGTCCTGCAGTCACCTTG
The DNA here is from genome assembly GCF_000164805.1 of Carlito syrichta. NCBI lineage: Eukaryota > Metazoa > Chordata > Mammalia > Primates > Tarsiidae > Carlito > Carlito syrichta. The sequence goes on along the minus strand of NW_007210401.1, from coordinate 3,647 downwards.
GTGGGACTGGGCAGTTCCTGCAGTCACCAGGGTGGTACCGGGTGACTCCTGCAGTAGACGTGGCAGGACTGAGTGGACACTGCAGTCATTCCCACCGCAAACCCAAAGCCACCCACGAATTCAGACTGTGAAGCCCACAAGCAGGATCTTCTGAGATCCCCGCTGCCATGCCATGCACCTACTCAGAGAGAGGCCTGGGGAACTCCAAGAGTGAATTTGCTGCAGCAAGTTGTGATCCATAGCAGACTAGCTCCCCTCTGAACTCTAGCATGTGATATCACCACCTGCTGGGGAACCAAGGGAGTAAACCTACAACCCCACTGCGTGGAAAGACTCCAAGGCAGTGGGAAGTGGCTTTCAGATTACCTATACAGCTGTTGGTGCACACCTGAATCTGCAGAGAGATTGGGAATCACAGCTCCCTCCTTAATTAAATCCCAAAACTACAAAAGGTCTGCCATCAACCCAGAGCCCAACTTCAGAACTGAACAAAGGAAGAGAAAATATATTAGGAATAATAGGACATTGAACAAACAGAAGTAAAAGAAACCCCTCCACCTCTGAATAACAGAATTAAAGAAGACGGGGAAGTGGAGGGAAGTGAAAAGGAGGGAGGGAAAATCTGCAAGAATGAAGAAAACCCAAAAGAAGAACACAGGGCTCACACAGATCCCTGGGAGGTCAGACACTGAGAAAACACACTTCAGAACACAAACAATGAAAAACCCCCAGAAAGAATGTCACAAGCAACAAACCCAGGCATCAAGGCATTAATAGAATTAAAAAAATTGAAGAGAGCCCAGAGGAAAATAGGAAGGATCTGATGACAGAAATAGCAGCAGTAAAGAATACTGTGATGTAAATAAATAACAAACTAATTAGCATGGAAAGCAGAATTATCCAAGCAGAAGAAAGAATCTCAGAACTTGAAGACCAAAATACAGAACTAACCCAAACTGTCAAAAACATAGTAAAGAAGCTCAAAAACTCACAACAAAACCTTCAGGAGATGAATGATTACTTCAAGAGACACAATCTGAGAATAATTGGCCATCCTGAGGCAGAGAGAGAGTCAGAGGTCACAATGGAACAAACATTCCATGAAATCATCCCAGAAAACTTCCCTCATCTCATCACTGATGCAAAAATTCAAGGACAAGAAATTCAGAGAATCCCTGCAAGACAACAATGAGAAGACCAACTCCCAGACACATAATAATTCGCCTAAACAAAGTAGCTGTAAAAGAAAAAATCTGAAAGGCAGCAAGATAAAAAGGCCAGACTACCTACCAGGGAAGACCAATTAGAATAGCAGCAGATTTATCCACAGAAACACTTCAGGTTAGGAGAGCCTGGAGCCCTATCTTCAAAGATCTAAAAGATAAACAATTTAAACCAAGATTAATCTACCCAGCCAAACTAAGCTTCATTAGTGAGGGAGAATTGAAACTTGTCCCAGATATCCAAACCCTAAAAACCTATGCTGCCACCACACCACCTCTAAAAAAACAATTAAGAAAGTACTGAACACAGAAGATAAGGAAAAAAGAATATCAGTCTTCACAAGAGTACAGGCAAAAGATTAAAAACACAAATGAACCAACTCCAAAACCCAAAGAAAGAAAACAAACAAACAGGAAAAACAACTCTGTAAGAACATTATGACAGGGATAAACTCTTGCATTTCAATTATTAGCCTAAAGGTGAATGGACTAAATGCACCACTGAAAAGACGTAGAATGGTAAATTGCATAAAATATCATTGGGCAACAATGTATTGCCTTCAAAAGACTCACCTCACTAGACAGGACACCCACAGACTCAAAGTAAGGGGATGGGAAACAAACTTTTAGGTAAACGGAATACAAAAGAAAGGAGGAATAGCAATCTTAATTTCAGACAAAATAACCTTCAAGCTATTAAAAATCAAAAAAGATAGAGAAGGCCACTACATAATGATAAAACGTTCAGTCCATCAACAAGAAATATCTATCCTAAACATATATGCACCCAACATAGGTGCACCAACTTTCATAAAGCAACATCTAAGAAAACTAAAGAAATATATTGACTCTAACACTATCATAACAGGGGACTTTAATACCCCTCTCACAACCCTAGACAGATCATCAGGACAAAAAATAAGAAAGGAGACCCAGAACCTCAATGCAACTTAGGACCAAATGGACTTAATTGATACCTACAGAACACTCCATCCAAAGACCAGAGAATACACATTCTACTCATCACCACATGGAATGTATTCTAAGATCGACCACATAATTGACCATAAATCAAGCATAAGAAAATTTAAAAGGACCGAAATTCTACCATGCACCTTCTCGGACCACAGTGCAATAAAAATAAACATTGACACCAACAAGGTCCCCCCAAAACCCACAAAGACATGGACACTAAACAACCTGATGCTAAACAACTCCTGGGTCAATGATGAAATCAAAACAGAGATCAAAAGTTACCTGGAAACAAATGAAAATGAAGAAACATCTTACCAGAAACTCTGGGATGCCTTAAAAGCTGTAGTAAGAGGGGAATTTATATCCCTACAAACACACATGAAGAAAATGGAAGGAGCACAAATTAACAGCCTAACAAGACACCTAAGGAAGCTGGAAAAGCAAGACCACAAAAACCCAAACATCAGCAGAAGAATCCAGATCACCAACATAAAAGCCCAAATCCAAGACATAGAAGACAAAAAGATTGTACAAAAAATCAATGAAACAAAAAACTGGTTCTTCGAAAGGATAAAGAAGATCAATGGTCCCCTAGCTAGAATGACAAAGAAAAAAACGAGAAAAAATCCAAATAAGCACAATCAGAAACACAAAAGATGAAGTCACATCTGACCCTGAAGAAATACAAAAAGATAATTGGAGACTACTACATACACTTGTATTAAACAAACTTGAAAACCTTAAAGAAATGGAGGACTTTCTCGCCTAACACAACCTACATAGATGGAAACAAGAAGAAATACAGACCCTAAACAGACAAATAATAATCAAGGAAATCGACTACGTAATAAGAAAACTACCCACAAAAAAAAACCCTGGTCCAGATGGTTTTCCAGCAGAATTCTACAGGACATTTAAGTAGGAGCTAATACCAATCCTACTGAAGGTATTTCAGTCAACTGAAAAAGATGGAACTCTCCCGAAATCATTTTTTGAAGCCAACATCACATTGATACCCAAGTCAGATAATGATCCAAAAAAGAAAGAGAACAACAGGTCAATATCTTTGATGAACATAGATGCTAAAATCCTCAACAAGATCCTAGCAAACCAGATTCAACAATACATCTCAAAAATCATCCATAATGATAAAGTACGCTTCATTCCTGGGATGCAAGGCTGATTCAACATTCGTAAAACCATAAATGTAATTAAATACATCAACAGATGTCAAAACAAAAACCACAAAATTATATCATTAGATGCAGAAAATACTTTTGATATAATCCAGCACCCCTTATAGATAAAAGCCCTCAAACATCTACACATACGGGTAACATACCTGAAAACAGTAAAAGCCATCTACAAGAAACCCACAGCCAGCATACTCCTAAACGAACAAAAATGGGAACCATTTCCCCTGAAAACTGGAACAAGAGAAGGATTCCG
>NW_007210400.1:0-8068 GCF_000164805.1 Carlito syrichta | reverse complement strand
AAACAAAAGAAACTATCAGAAGAACAGGGATACAGCCAACAGAGTGGGAAAATGATTCTCCCACTCTATAACTGTAAAAAAAGTATATCATCTAGGATTTACAAGAAACTCAAACACTCAGAAAAATCAGACAAACATTCCCTTTGAAAACTGTACAAAATACGTGATTGGACACTTTTCATAAGAAGACATGGGGCAGCCAGCAAACACATGAAAATTGCTCAGCCTTAATCATCATCAAAGAAATGCAAATGAGACCACTTTGAAATACCACATACCCCCTGTAAGACTGGCCATCACTATTAAAACAAACAGTAACAGAGGCTGGCAAGGACTTGGGAAAAAATAAATGCTTCTACACTGCATGTGGACTGAAAAGTAGAGCAACATCTTTGGAAAAGAGTGTGGTGTTTTCTAAAGGGACAAGATCTTGACCTACCATGTGACTTAGTAATTCTCCTGTAGAGAATATACCTGGAGGAACTCAAATCATTTTAACGAAAAGGTACCTGCACAAATATGTTTTTTGCAGTTCTATTCACAATTGCAAACAACATAGTACCAACCATGTTGCCCATCAAACCTGGAATGGATAAAATAAATTTGGCATATACACAGTGGAATATTATGCAGTCATAAAAATTGACAGATATAAGGATTTTGTAGAACATTTGATGGATATGAGATCGGTAGTTTTCAGTGATTTATTACATAAACAAACAAGAGAGTTCCGTATGGTCTCACTCATGAGCTGAACTTGATCAGTGATAGTGCTGTGAGAAAGTGAGTGGTAGTCTTGGAAAACTCTAGGAGAGGGGTGAGATTGTCTGTGGAAGGATACTGCTAAGGAAGCGAGAGGCATACCTCATCAACCAGGGACCCTGCATAATCATTGCTTATATATCTAATTCTGAACTGTACTCCACGTTCTTTTAAAAATTAAAATCAATAGGACTTGCAGGAAGATGATGATGGGCCAGCAGGCTCTGTGAAACCCTCTGCGAAAGAAAACACCCATAAAGACCCTAGCTCTCCCCCAGGGACTACAGACCACATCTTCCGCAGCCTGCTCTTCACAGGGAGCTCAGCCACCACTGTCATTTGCTGTCACTACACGTATATTGCTACGCCCCAGGTGGGTCCTGCAGTCACCTTGGTGGGACTGGGCAGTTCCTGCAGTCACCAGGGTGGTACCGGGTGACTCCTGCAGTAGACGTGGCAGGACTGAGTGGACACTGCAGTCATTCCCACCGCAAACCCAAAGCCACCCACGAATTCAGACTGTGAAGCCCACAAGCAGGATCTTCTGAGATCCCCGCTGCCATGCCATGCACCTACTCAGAGAGAGGCCTGGGGAACTCCAAGAGTGAATTTGCTGCAGCAAGTTGTGATCCATAGCAGACTAGCTCCCCTCTGAACTCTAGCATGTGATATCACCACCTGCTGGGGAACCAAGGGAGTAAACCTACAACCCCACTGCGTGGAAAGACTCCAAGGCAGTGGGAAGTGGCTTTCAGATTACCTATACAGCTGTTGGTGCACACCTGAATCTGCAGAGAGATTGGGAATCACAGCTCCCTCCTTAATTAAATCCCAAAACTACAAAAGGTCTGCCATCAACCCAGAGCCCAACTTCAGAACTGAACAAAGGAAGAGAAAATATATTAGGAATAATAGGACATTGAACAAACAGAAGTAAAAGAAACCCCTCCACCTCTGAATAACAGAATTAAAGAAGACGGGGAAGTGGAGGGAAGTGAAAAGGAGGGAGGGAAAATCTGCAAGAATGAAGAAAACCCAAAAGAAGCACACAGGGCTCACACAGATCCCTGGGAGGTCAGACACTGAGAAAACACACTTCAGAACACAAACAATGAAAACCCCCCAGAAAGAATGTCACAAGCAACAAACCCAGGCATCAAGGCATTAATAGAATTAAAAAAATTGAAGAGAGCCCAGAGGAAAATAGGAAGGATCTGATGACAGAAATAGCAGCAGTAAAGAATACTGTGATATAAATAAATAACAAACTAATTAGCATGGAAAGCAGAATTATCCAAGCAGAAGAAAGAATCTCAGAACATGAAGACCAAAATACAGAACTAACCCAAACTGTCAAAAACATAGTAAAGAAGCTCAATAACTCACAACAAAACCTTCAGGAGATGAATGATTACTTCAAGAGACACAATCTGAGAATAATTGGCCATCCTGAGGCAGAGAGAGAGTCAGAGGTCACATTGGAACAAACATTCCACGAAATCATCCCAGAAAAACTTCCCTCATCTCATCACTGATGCAAAAATTCAAGGACAAGAAATTCAGAGAATCCCTGCAAGACAACAATGAGAACACCAATCTCTCAGACACATAATAATTCGCCTAAACAAAGTAGCTGTAAAAGAAAAAAATCTGAAAAGGCAGCAAGATAAAAAGGCCAGACTACCTACCAGGGAAGACCAATTAGAATAGCAGCAGATTTATCCACAGAAACACTTCAGGTTAGGAGAGCCTGGAGCCCTATCTTCAAAGATCTAAAAGATAAACAATTTAAACCAAGATTAATCTACCCAGCCAAACTAAGCTTCATTAGTGAGGGAGAATTGAAACTTGTCCCAGATATCCAAACCCTAAAAACCTATGCTGCCACCACACCACCTCTAAAAAAACAATTAAGAAAGTACTGAACACAGAAGATAAGGAAAAAAGAATATCAGTCTTCACAAGAGTACAGGCAAAAGATTAAAAACACAAATGAACCAACTCCAAAACCCAAAGAAAGAAAACAAACAAACAGGAAAAACAACTCTGTAAGAACATTATGACAGGGATAAACTCTTGCATTTCAATTATTAGCCTAAAGGTGAATGGACTAAATGCACCACTGAAAAGACGTAGAATGGTAAATTGCATAAAATATCATTGGGCAACAATGTATTGCCTTCAAAAGACTCACCTCACTAGACAGGACACCCACAGACTCAAAGTAAGGGGATGGGAAACAAACTTTTAGGTAAACGGAATACAAAAGAAAGGAGGAATAGCAATCTTAATTTCAGACAAAATAACCTTCAAGCTATTAAAAATCAAAAAAGATAGAGAAGGCCACTACATAATGATAAAACGTTCAGTCCATCAACAAGAAATATCTATCCTAAACATATATGCACCCAACATAGGTGCACCAACTTTCATAAAGCAACATCTAAGAAAACTAAAGAAATATATTGACTCTAACACTATCATAACAGGGGACTTTAATACCCCTCTCACAACCCTAGACAGATCATCAGGACAAAAAATAAGAAAGGAGACCCAGAACCTCAATGCAACTTAGGACCAAATGGACTTAATTGATACCTACAGAACACTCCATCCAAAGACCAGAGAATACACATTCTACTCATCACCACATGGAATGTATTCTAAGATCGACCACATAATTGACCATAAATCAAGCATAAGAAAATTTAAAAGGACCGAAATTCTACCATGCACCTTCTCGGACCACAGTGCAATAAAAATAAACATTGACACCAACAAGGTCCCCCCAAAACCCACAAAGACATGGACACTAAACAACCTGATGCTAAACAACTCCTGGGTCAATGATGAAATCAAAACAGAGATCAAAAGTTACCTGGAAACAAATGAAAATGAAGAAACATCTTACCAGAAACTCTGGGATGCCTTAAAAGCTGTAGTAAGAGGGGAATTTATATCCCTACAAACACACATGAAGAAAATGGAAGGAGCACAAATTAACAGCCTAACAAGACACCTAAGGAAGCTGGAAAAGCAAGACCACAAAAACCCAAACATCAGCAGAAGAATCCAGATCACCAACATAAAAGCCCAAATCCAAGACATAGAAGACAAAAAGATTGTACAAAAAATCAATGAAACAAAAAACTGGTTCTTCGAAAGGATAAAGAAGATCAATGGTCCCCTAGCTAGAATGACAAAGAAAAAAACGAGAAAAAATCCAAATAAGCACAATCAGAAACACAAAAGATGAAGTCACATCTGACCCTGAAGAAATACAAAAAGATAATTGGAGACTACTACATACACTTGGATTAAACAAACTTGAAAACCTTAAAGAAATGGAGGACTTTCTCGCCTAACACAACCTACATAGATGGAAACAAGAAGAAATACAGACCCTAAACAGACAAATAATAATCAAGGAAATCGACTACGTAATAAGAAAACTACCCACAAAAAAAAGCCCTGGTCCAGATGGCTTTCCAGCAGAATTCTACAGGACATTTAAGTAGGAGCTAATACCAATCCTACTGAAGGTATTTCAGTCAACTGAAAAAGATGGAACTCTCCCGAAATCATTTTTTGAAGCCAACATCACATTGATACCCAAGTCAGATAATGATCCAAAAAAGAAAGAGAACAACAGGTCAATATCTTTGATGAACATAGATGCTAAAATCCTCAACAAGATCCTAGCAAACCAGATTCAACAATACATCTCAAAAATCATCCATAATGATAAAGTACGCTTCATTCCTGGGATGCAAGGCTGATTCAACATTCGTAAAACCATAAATGTAATTAAATACATCAACAGATGTCAAAACAAAAACCACAAAATTATATCATTAGATGCAGAAAATACTTTTGATATAATCCAGCACCCCTTATAGATAAAAGCCCTCAAACATCTACACATACGGGTAACATACCTGAAAACAGTAAAAGCCATCTACAAGAAACCCGCAGCCAGCATACTCCTAAACGAACAAAAATGGGAACCATTTCCCCTGAAAACTGGAACAAGAGAAGGATTCCCTCTCTCACTCCTCCTGTTCAACATAGTATTGAAAGTCTTGGCTTGAGCAATAAGTGAAGAGAAGGGAATCAGCGGTATTCAAATAGGAAAAGAGGAAGTCAAGTTATTTCTCTTTGTGGATGATATGATCGTGTATCTTGAAAACCCAAGAGAATCAAAAAAATCCTTACACTGATAAAGGCCTTTGGCAAAGTCTCAGAATACAAAATAAATGTGCAATAGACAATTGCATTTCTTTACACCAATAATAAAAAAACAGAAACCCAAATAAAAAGCATAATTCCATTCACAATAGTCACACACAAAAAGGTGAAATACCTTGGCATCTTCCTAACCAGAGACGTGAAAGACTTTTACAATGAAAACTACAAAACACTGCTCTAAGAAATCAAAGATGACACCAACAAGTGGAAAAATATCCCATGCTCATGGATTGGAAGAATAAACATTGTGAAGATGTCCATTTACCTAAGGCAATCTACAAATTCAATGCAATACCCATCAAACTACCAGCGACATTCTTCTCAGACCTAGAAAAAACAACATAGGAATTCCTATGGAAACACAAACGTCCAAGAATAGCCAGAACAATCCTCAGCAAAAAAAGAAAAACAACAACAACAAAGGATGTGGTATCACATTACCAGCCTTCAAACTTTACTATAAAGCTACAATCATCAAAACAGCTTGGTATTGGTATAGGAACAGGCATATAGATTAGTTGAATAGAATTGAGATTCCAGAATCAAAACCTCAATTTCTCAACCAACTCATCTTCGACAAAGCCTCCACCACCTACCACTGGGGAGAGGAGAACCTATTTAGTAAATGGTGCTGGGAAAACTGGCTGACCACATGCAGAAGATTGAAACAGGACCCCTATCTCTCCCTATGCATAAAGTTAACTCCAAATGGATCAGAGACCTGAATGTAAAACCTCAAACAATAAAAACCGTAGAAAATTAAGGACATACCTTCATAGAAATTGGAACTGGCATCCAATTCCTGAACAAAACTCGAAACCCAGAAGTCATAATAGAGAAGATACACAAGTGGGACCTTATTAAACTGACAAGCTTCTGCAAAGGCAAAGAAACCATCAAGAGAGCAGGGAGACAGCCTACAGACTGGGAAAAAGTATTTGCCAACACCAGGTCTGACAAAGGCTTGACATCATGGATCTACAAGGAACTCAAACGTGCTGAAAAGAAAAAAACAAGAAACCCCATTATAAAATGGGCAAAAGATATGAACAGACACTTCACAAAGAAAAACATCCGAGCAGCCAACAGACACATGAAGAAATGTTCAACCTCAGTAATCATCAGGGAGATGCAAATCAAAACCACCCTGAGATACCAACTAACTCCATTCAGAATGGCAATTATCAACAACTCAAAATAACAGCTGCTGGAGAGGGTGTGGTGAAAAGGGAAAACTGCTACACTGTTGGTGGGAGTGTAAACTAGTGCAACGTCTTTGGAAAGTACTGTGGCGATTCCTAAAAGCTCTAAATATCAAACTTCTATATGACGCTGCGATCCACCTACTGGAAATATATCCTGAAGAACTGAAATCACTTTATAAAAAAGATATGTGCACACGTATGTTTATGGCAGCATTGTTCACAATAGCAAGAACCTGGAACCAACAATGCTGCCCATCAAAAGAGGACTGGATTTAAAAAATGTTGCAAATATACTCAATGGAATGATACGCAGCCATAAAAAAGAACAAAATCATGAATTTTGTAGCAACCTGGATGGAACTAGAGTCTGTAATACTGAGTGACCTCTCACAGAAACAAAGATCCGAGTATCACATGTACTCACTCACATAATGGACCTTGAACATCCAATGTAATACTATGAGAAAATGACTGACAATAGTGGGAACCTATGGGGGGAATGGAGATAGGAATAACGGTAGTAAACATCTGTCTGGGGATGGGGAAAAACCTCTTATCAACAGGGTGCCTGAACAAAACATTTTTATATACCTAACCCTTAACTGTACCCCACAATATCATAATAAAAATATTGATTAAAAAAATTAAAAGAGAGCCGGGCTTGGTGGCTCAGCCTGTAATCCCATGCCTTTGGGAGGCTGAGGTGAGTGGATTTCCTGAGCCTGCAGGTTCGAGACCCACCTGGGCAGTGAGACCTAATCTCTACAATAAATGAAAAAATCAACCTGCCGTGGTAGTGCATGCCTGTAATTCTGGCTACTTGGAAGGCTGAGGCAGAAGGATTGCCGGAGCCCAGCAGGTGAGGCTGCGGTGGCCGGGAGTGGCCACTGCACTCCAGTCTGGGTGACTGAGTGAGACTCCAACTCAAAAAAAAAAAAATTAAAATAAATAAATAAATAAAAGCTGTACAACATGCAACTGACTTTATTTGTTTGCTATATTTTTTACTTTTTTTACTTTAAAAATGGTTACAATTCAGGGTTGGGCTTAGAAATGTTCATTGTGCTGTGATTGACTTTTTAAGAAGTGTATAATACTCCAATGATAACTCCTTTTCTTTTTAATATGTTAGAATACATGGTATAATTCTGCCTTCAAAATTGACAACTACAGCGCTTCTCACAAAATTCTGAATGTTTTATTTTGCCTAAATTGAATCTTGTTGAGATTCCAGTACTATGTCATTCTTAGATAAATAAACCTTGAGATTCAGTGTACCTAAGAGTTATTCCGAAGGCAGAATGCCTAATAAATCTTAAAAATGTCAGAAAATAAAACAGTATCGAAATTTAATACAGCTTTTTCCATTCTTAAGATTTGTGTGCATTTTCTTCATGCACTCTGTATTTTCTGCTTATTCATTTTGATTAAATGTTACAGATATGCAACCCTTAGAGAAAAGTTTCCCTTATATATTTGAAGAAAATATAAAATCATATTCCCTTTATATTTTAACACAATTTATATTTTTAAAAGAGTATTTCCATTGAATCCCCTAGTATTTTCTCTACCTAAGACATAATGCTACATTCTGCAACAAACTATTCAATTAATCTGATATGTTTATTCACCAAGCACTTAAAATCAGGCACACAGATAAAAGAGAATTTGGGGCCCAATATACATAAACAAAAATAAGGTGGAAATTTACAAAGTAGTAAGTATTTTGGCTCCTCATTAGCATAAAAATTTAGATAAATTAAATTTCTGGAAAATTGATGATGATCTTAGGTAAAGCGATGTTCAAATACTGTTAGAAAAATGGCTCAAAGTCTGTAACATAATACTAAAAA
>NW_007210399.1:0-897 GCF_000164805.1 Carlito syrichta | reverse complement strand
CGTATTTCAGTCAACTGAAAAAGATGGAACTCTCCCGAAATCATTTTTTGAAGCCAACATCACATTGATACCCAAGTCAGATAATGATCCAAAAAAGAAAGAGAACAACAGGTCAATATCTTTGATGAACATAGATGCTAAAATCCTCAACAAGATCCTAGCAAACCAGATTCAACAATACATCTCAAAAATCATCCATAATGATCAAGTACGCTTCATTCCTGGGATGCAAGGCTGATTCAACATTCGTAAAACCATAAATGTAATTAAATACATCAACAGATGTCAAAACAAAAACCACAAAATTATATCATTAGATGCAGAAAATACTTTTGATATAATCCAGCACCCCTTATAGATAAAAGCCCTCAAACATCTACACATACGGGTAACATACCTGAAAACAGTAAAAGCCATCTACAAGAAACCCACAGCAAGCATACTCCTAAACGAACAAAAATGGGAACCATTTCCCCTGAAAACTGGAACAAGAGAAGGATTCCCACTCTCACTCCTCCTGTTCAACATAGTATTGAAAGTCTTGGCTTGAGCAATAAGTGAAGAGAAGGCAATCAGCGGTATTCAAATAGGAAAAGAGGAAGTCAAGTTATTTCTCTTTGTGGATGATATGATCGTGTATCTTGAAAACCCAAGAGAATCAAAAAAATCCTTACACTGATAAAGGCCTTTGGCAAAGTCTCAGAATACAAAATAAATGTGCAATAGACAATTGCATTTCTTTACACCAATAATAAAAAAACAGAAACCCAAATAAAAAGCATAATTCCATTCACAATAGTCACACACAAAAAGGTGAAATACCTTGGCATCTTCCTAACCAGAGACGTGAAAGACTTTTACAATGAAAACTACAAAACACTGCTCTAAGAAATCAAA
>NW_007210398.1:0-3534 GCF_000164805.1 Carlito syrichta | reverse complement strand
AGGCTGATTCAACATTCGTAAAATCATAAATGTAATTAAATACATCAACAGATGTCAAAACAAAAACCACAAAATTATATCATTAGATGCAGAAAATACTTTTGATATAATCCAGCACCCCTTATAGATAAAAGCCCTCAAACATCTACACATACGGGTAACATACCTGAAAACAGTAAAAGCCATCTACAAGAAACCCACAGCCAGCATACTCCTAAACGAACAAAAATGGGAACCATTTCCCCTGAAAACTGGAACAAGAGAAGGATTCCCACTCTCACTCCTCCTGTTCAACATAGTATTGAAAGTCTTGGCTTGAGCAATAAGTGAAGAGAAGGCAATCAGCGGTATTCAAATAGGAAAAGAGGAAGTCAAGTTATTTCTCTTTGTGGATGATATGATCGTGTATCTTGAAAACCCAAGAGAATCAAAAAAATCCTTACACTGATAAAGGCCTTTGGCAAAGTCTCAGAATACAAAATAAATGTGCAATAGACAATTGCATTTCTTTACACCAATAATAAAAAAACAGAAACCCAAATAAAAAGCATAATTCCATTCACAATAGTCACACACAAAAAGGTGAAATACCTTGGCATCTTCCTAACCAGAGACGTGAAAGACTTTTACAATGAAAACTACAAAACACTGCTCTAAGAAATCAAAGATGACACCAACAAGTGGAAAAATATCCCATGCTCATGGATTGGAAGAATAAACATTGTGAAGATGTCCATTTACCTAAGGCATCTACAAATTCAATGCAATACCCATCAAACTACCAGCGACATTCTTCTCAGACCTAGAAAAAACAACATAGGAATTCCTATGGAAACACAAACGTCCAAGAATAGCCAGAACAATCCTCAGCAAAAAAAGAAAAACAACAACAACAAAGGATGTGGTATCACATTACCAGCCTTCAAACTTTACTATAAAGCTACAATCATCAAAACAGCTTGGTATTGGTATAGGAACAGGCATATAGATTAGTTGAATAGAATTGAGATTCCAGAATCAAAACCTCAATTTCTCAACCAACTCATCTTCGACAAAGCCTCCACCACCTACCACTGGGGAGAGGAGAACCTATTTAGTAAATGGTGCTGGGAAAACTGGCTGACCACATGCAGAAGATTGAAACAGGACCCCTATCTCTCCCTATGCATAAAGTTAACTCCAAATGGATCAGAGACCTGAATGTAAAACCTCAAACAATAAAAACCGTAGAAAATTAAGGACATACCTTCATAGAAATTGGAACTGGCATCCAATTCCTGAACAAAACTCGAAACCCAGAAGTCATAATAGAGAAGATACACAAGTGGGACCTTATTAAACTGACAAGCTTCTGCAAAGGCAAAGAAACCATCAAGAGAGCAGGGAGACAGCCTACAGACTGGGAAAAAGTATTTGCCAACACCAGGTCTGACAAAGGCTTGACATCATGGATCTACAAGGAACTCAAACGTGCTGAAAAGAAAAAAACAAGAAACCCCATTATAAAATGGGCAAAAGATATGAACAGACACTTCACAAAGAAAAACATCCGAGCAGCCAACAGACACATGAAGAAATGTTCAACCTCAGTAATCATCAGGGAGATGCAAATCAAAACCACCCTGAGATACCAACTAACTCCATTCAGAATGGCAATTATCAACAACTCAAAATAACAGCTGCTGGAGAGGGTGTGGTGAAAAGGGAAAACTGCTACACTGTTGGTGGGAGTGTAAACTAGTGCAACGTCTTTGGAAAGTACTGTGGCGATTCCTAAAAGCTCTAAATATCAAACTTCTATATGACGCTGCGATCCACCTACTGGAAATATATCCTGAAGAACTGAAATCACTTTATAAAAAAGATATGTGCACACGTATGTTTATCGCAGCATTGTTCACAATAGCAAGAACCTGGAACCAACAATGCTGCCCAACAAAAGAGGACTGGATTTAAAAAATGTTGCAAATATACACAATGGAATACTACGCAGCCATAAAAAAGAACAAAATCATGAATTTTGTAGCAACCTGGATGGAACTAGAGTCTGTAATACTGAGTGACCTCTCACAGAAACAAAGATCCGAGTATCACATGTACTCACTCACATAATGGACCTTGAACATCCAATGTAATACTATGAGAAAATGACTGACAATAGTGGGAACCTATGGGGGGAATGGAGATAGGAATAACGGTAGTAAACATCTGTCTGGGGATGGGGAAAAACCTCTTATCAACAGGGTGCCTGAACAAAACATTTTTATATACCTAACCCTTAACTGTACCCCACAATATCATAATAAAAATATTGATTAAAAAAATTAAAATAGAGCCGGGCTTGGTGGCTCAGCCTGTAATCCCATGCCTTTGGGAGGCTGAGGTGAGTGGATTTCCTGAGCCTGCAGGTTCGAGACCCACCTGGGCAGTGAGACCTAATCTCTACAATAAATGAAAAAATCAACCTGCCGTGGTAGTGCATGCCTGTAATTCTGGCTACTTGGAAGGCTGAGGCAGAAGGATTGCCGGAGCCCAGCAGGTGAGGCTGCGGTGGCCGGGAGTGGCCACTGCACTCCAGTCTGGGTGACTGAGTGAGACTCCAACTCAAAAAAAAAAAAAATTAAAATAAATAAATAAATAAAAGCTGTACAACATGCAACTGACTTTATTTGTTTGCTATATTTTTTACTTTTTTTACTTTAAAAATGGTTACAATTCAGGGTTGGGCTTAGAAATGTTCATTGTGCTGTGATTGACTTTTTAAGAAGTGTATAATACTCCAATGATAACTCCTTTTCTTTTTAATATGTTAGAATACATGGTATAATTCTGCCTTCAAAATTGACAACTACAGCGCTTCTCACAAAATTCTGAATGTTTTATTTTGCCTAAATTGAATCTTGTTGAGATTCCAGTACTATGTCATTCTTAGATAAATAAACCTTGAGATTCAGTGTACCTAAGAGTTATTCCGAAGGCAGAATGCCTAATAAATCTTAAAAATGTCAGAAAATAAAACAGTATCGAAATTTAATACAGCTTTTTCCATTCTTAAGATTTGTGTGCATTTTCTTCATGCACTCTGTATTTTCTGCTTATTCATTTTGATTAAATGTTACAGATATGCAACCCTTAGAGAAAAGTTTCCCTTATATATTTGAAGAAAATATAAAATCATATTCCCTTTATATTTTAACACAATTTATATTTTTAAAAGAGTATTTCCATTGAATCCCCTAGTATTTTCTCTACCTAAGACATAATGCTACATTCTGCAACAAACTATTCAATTAATCTGATATGTTTATTCACCAAGCACTTAAAATCAGGCACACAGATAAAAGAGAATTTGGGGCCCAATATACATAAACAAAAATAAGGTGGAAATTTACAAAGTAGTAAGTATTTTGGCTCCTCATTAGCATAAAAATTTAGATAAATTAAATTTCTGGAAAATTGATGATGATCTTAGGTAAAGCGATGTTCAAATACTGTTAGAAAAATGGCTCAAAGTCTGTAACATAATACTAAAAA
>NW_007210397.1:0-4165 GCF_000164805.1 Carlito syrichta | reverse complement strand
CAATGTTTGTACATCTAACTCTGAATTGTATCCCACATTTTTTACAAAATTAAAATAAATATTTAAATGAATAAATCAATGAAAGTTGTAAAACATGCAACTGACTTTATTTGTTTTTTCTATTTTTAATATTTATTTTTTACTTTAAATATAGCTATAATTCAGTGTAGGGACTAGAAATATTCATTATGCTGGGATTGATTTCTTAAAAATTGTATAATTCTCCAATGAAAACTCCTTTTCCAGCCGGGATCGGTGGCTCCGCCTGTAATCCCGTGCCTTTGGGAGGCTGAGGTGAGTGGATTGCCTGAGCCCACGGGTTCGAGACCTCATCTCTACAATAAATCAAAAAAATCAGCTGGGCGTGATAGCGCATGCCTGTAATTCTGGCTACTCGGAAGGCTGAGGCGGAAGGATTGCCGGAGCCCAGCAGGCGAGGCTGCGGTGGCTGGAAGCGGCCACTGCACTCCAGTCTGGGCAACCGAGTGAGACTCAAACTCAAAAAAAATTAAAAACTCCTTTTCCATTTAATACGTTGGAATACATGGTATAGTTCTGCCTTCAAAAATGACAACGAAAGTGTTTCTCACATAAATTCTGAATGTTTTACTGTGCCCAAATTGTAACTTGTTGAGATTCCAGATCTATATCCTTCTTAGAAAACTGAACTTTGAGATACACTGTACCTAAGTGCTATTCCAAAGGCAGAATGCCTAATAAATCTTAAAAATTTTAGAAAATAAATCAGTATCGTAATTTAATACAGCTTTATCCATTCTTAAATGTAGGTACATTTTCTTGGTGCACTCTATTTTCTGCTTGTTAATTATGATTAAATATTACAGAAGTGCTATCCTCAGAGAAAAGTTTCCATTATAAATTTGAAGGAAATATAAAATCACGGTCCCTTTATATTTTAAACCAATTTATATTTTTAAAAGAGTATTTCCATTGAATCCCCTAGTATATTTTCTACATAAGACATAATGCTGTACTCTGCAACAAAGTATCCGATTAATCTGATACTTTTAATCACCAAGCATTTAAAATGAGACACATAGAAAAAAGAGAATTTGGGGCCCAAAATATATAAACAAAAATAACACGGAGATTTACAAAGTATAAAGTATTTGGACTACATTAGTATAAAAATTTAGATAATTGAAAATTCTGGAAAATTGATTATGATCTTAGCAAAAACAATGTTTAAATCTTGTAAGAAAAACTGCTCAAAGGCTGTTACACATTACTAAAAACATCCAAGAGCTTTTAAACTAAAGAAAGTGCTAAAATATTATTTGGTTGTGCTATAACCAAGCTCCAACAGGACTCCATGACCATAATAATAAAAGACTACCTCATTGGAAACGCCCTCCAGTCCCCTCTCAGTTTGGGAGTTTCTAGGTCCTCAATAACGACTGCTTTAAAAAGAAAATATTTTCTTATTTAGAGGATTCTTGAAAGGTCATTTATTCCTGGAGAAATTTCTGGATAGGTGTGAACACATGGTTCTCTTCACTTCTTGGGACTGAAATCCACCATGTCTACCGCATTTGGCAGTGCACTGTACAGACGTGCTTGAAGTCTACGGATTGCTCAGTAGGCCAGGACCCTCACATTATGATGTCAATGTTCTGAGGGTGAGGTCATACATGAGAATTTTAAATGCTGGTTTCCCTGTCTTTACTTACCTCTTTTAATGCAAAACGTAGCCTTTTAGTCTATCTACAGATTCAATGAAATAACCATTAAGTTAACATCATTCTTCTCAGACCTGGAAATTACAATAAAGAATTGAAAAGAAATCATAAACAATCATGAATAGCCAAAAGAATCTTATCAAAAGAAGAAAAGCAGGAGCTATCGCAGTTCCAGATTTCAAACTTTACTATATGTTTACTGTAATCCGCACAGCCTGTTATTGGTACAAGAATAGGTACATAGGCCAATGGATCCGGACAGAGAATGATTTCCTCATATTCTCAACAAACCCATATTCGAAAAATCCTTCACAACCCACTGGGTAATTTAGAACATATTCAGTAAATGGTGCTGGGAAAAGGCTGACAACATGCACAAGACTGAAACAGGACCCCTATCTATCACCATACACATGAACTCTACATGGTTCAAAGGCCAAAACCTAAAACACCAAATTTTAATAATCTTAGAAAACATCAGGAGACACCATTAGGGGAACTGGAACCAGAAACGAATTCCTATTCAGAGCCCTAAATACCCATGCCTTAAGAAGTAAGTTAGAGTAGTGGGATCTCATCAAATTAATATACTTCTGCAAAACAAAAGAAACCATCAGAAAAGCAGGGATACAGTCAACAGAATGGGAAAAATGGACTCGGTGGCTCATTCTGTAATGACGTGCCTTTGGGAGGTGGAGTAGAGTGGACTGCTTGAGCCTGCGGCTTCGAGACCCACCTGGACAGTGAAACCTCATCTCTACAATAAATCAAAAAAATCAGTCAGGCTTGGGAGTGCATGCCTGTAATTATGGCTACTCAGAAGCGTGAGGTGGAAGGATTGCAGTGGCCCAGCAGGTCTAGACGGCGGTGCCTGGGAGCGGCCACTACACTACAGTCTGGGTGACAGAGTGAGACTCTAACTCAAAAAAAAAAAAATTCATATGAAACCATTTACAATCATGAATAGGCAAAAGAATCTTATGAAAAGGAACAAAGCAGGAACTATTTGAGTTCCGTTCTTCAAACTTTACTATATGTTTACTGTAATCCGCACAGTCTGGTATTGGTACAAGAATAGATCCATAGGCCAATGGTTCAGGACAGAGAATGAAATCCTGAAATTCTCAACCAACTCATCTTTGAGAAAACCTCCAAGATTCACTGGGTAATGGAGAACATATTCAGGAAATGGTGCTGGGAAATGACTGAACACATGCACAAGGTTGAAACAGGAGCCCCAACTGTCAGAATACACATGAACTCTAAATGGATCAAAGACCTAAACGTAAATCACCAAAATATAATAATCTTAGAAAACACAAGAGACGCCATTATGGAAACTGGAATCGGAAACTAATTTCCCTTCAGAACCCTAAATACCCATGCCATAAGAAGTAATTTAGACAAGTGGGGTCTCTTCAAATTAATGTACTTCTGCAAAACAAAAGAAACCATAAGAAGAGAAGGGATACAGCCAACAGAATGGGAAGAACGATTATGCAGCTATACATATCTGTAAAAAAGCATAACATCTAGGATGTACAAGAAACTCAAACAATCAGAAAAATCAGACGAACATTCCCTTTGAAACGTGTGCAAAATATTTGATTGTTCACATTTCATAAGAAGAGATATGGGCACCCAGAAGACAATGCAAACTGCTCATCCTCACTCATCATCAAAGAAATGCAAATGAGACCACTTTGAAATACCACACACCTCGTGTAAGACTGGCCAACATTAATAAAACAAAAATTAACACAGGCTGGTAAGGATTTGGGAAAAATAAATGCCTCTACTCTGCATGTGGATTGAAAAGTTGAGCAATATATCTGAATAAGAGTGTGGTGGTTTCTGAAGAGACAAATTATTGACCCATCATGTGACTCAGTAATTCCCTGTAGAGAATATACCTGGAGGAACTCAAATTATGTTACCGAAAAGATTCCTAGACAAGTATGTTTCTTGTAGCTCTAACCACAATTGCAAAAAACATGGTATCAACCATGTTGCCCATCAAAGCTGGAATGGATAAAATAAATGTGGTGTATACAGAGTGGAATATTATGCAGCCATAAAAAAGGACAAATATAAGGATTTTTGCAGAATGTTTGATGTTTATGAGATAAGTCATTTTCAGTGATTTATCACAGAAACAAAGAACAGAGTTCCGTATGTTCTGACTCATGAGCTGAACTTGATTATTTATAGTGCTATAAAAAAGTGATTGTCAGCCATGAAAAACGGTTTAGGGGGAGAGGTGAGATTGGCAGTGGGAGGATACTGCTAAGGAAGCGAGGGGCATACCTCATCATCCAAGTATCCTGCATAATCAATGATTGTATTTGTAACACAGAATAGTACCCCACATTTTTTAAAAAAATAAAAATAAATAAATAAATAAATGAATGAATGAATAAACACATGAAAGTGCTAAAATAGTATGTGGTTGTGCTATAACAAGG
>NW_007210396.1:0-4097 GCF_000164805.1 Carlito syrichta | reverse complement strand
AAATAAATATTTAAATGAATAAATCAATGAAAGTTGTAAAAATGCAACTGACTTTATTTGTTTTTTCTATTTTTAATATTTATTTTTTACTTTAAATATAGCTACAATTCAGTGTAGGGACTAGAAATATTCATTATGCTGGGATTGATTTCTTAAAAATTGTATAATTCTCCAATGAAAACTCGGTGGCTCCGCCTGTAATCCCGTGCCTTTGGGAGGCTGAGGTGAGTGGATTGCCTGAGCCCACGGGTTCGAGACCTCATCTCTACAATAAATCAAAAAAATCAGCTGGGCGTGATAGCGCATGCCTGTAATTCTGGCTACTCGGAAGGCTGAGGCGGAAGGATTGCCGGAGCCCAGCAGGCGAGGTTGCGGTGGCTGGAAGCGGCCACTGCACTCCAGTCTGGGCAACCGAGTGAGACTCAAACTCAAAAAAAATTAAAAACTCCTTTTCCATTTAATACGTTGGAATACATGGTATAGTTCTGCCTTCAAAAATGACAACGAAAGTGTTTCTCACATAAATTCTGAATGTTTTACTGTGCCCAAATTGTAACTTGTTGAGATTCCAGATCTATATCCTTCTTAGAAAACTGAACTTTGAGATACACTGTACCTAAGTGCTATTCCAAAGGCAGAATGCCTAATAAATCTTAAAAATTTTAGAAAAATAAATCAGTATCGTAATTTAATACAGCTTTATCCATTCTTAAAATGTAGGTACATTTTCTTGGTGCACTCTATTTTCTGCTTGTTAATTATGATTAAATATTACAGAAGTGCTATCCTCAGAGAAAAGTTTCCATTATAAATTTGAAGGAAATATAAAATCACGGTCCCTTTATATTTTAAACCAATTTATATTTTTAAAAGAGTATTTCCATTGAATCCCCTAGTATATTTTCTACATAAGACATAATGCTGTACTCTGCAACAAAGTATCCGATTAATCTGATACTTTTAATCACCAAGCATTTAAAATGAGACACATAGAAAAAAGAGAATTTGGGGCCCAAAATATATAAACAAAAATAACACGGAGATTTACAAAGTATAAAGTATTTGGACTACATTAGTATAAAAATTTAGATAATTGAAAATTCTGGAAAATTGATTATGATCTTAGCAAAAACAATGTTTAAATCTTGTAAGAAAAACTGCTCAAAGGCTGTTACACATTACTAAAAACATCCAAGAGCTTTTAAACTAAAGAAAGTGCTAAAATATTATTTGGTTGTGCTATAACCAAGCTCCAACAGGACTCCATGACCATAATAATAAAAGACTACCTCATTGGAAACGCCCTCCAGTCCCCTCTCAGTTTGGGAGTTTCTAGGTCCTCAATAACGACTGCTTTAAAAAGAAAATATTTTCTTATTTAGAGGATTCTTGAAAGGTCATTTATTCCTGGAGAAATTTCTGGATAGGTGTGAACACATGGTTCTCTTCACTTCTTGGGACTGAAATCCACCATGTCTACCGCATTTGGCAGTGCACTGTACAGACGTGCTTGAAGTCTACGGATTGCTCAGTAGGCCAGGACCCTCACATTATGATGTCAATGTTCTGAGGGTGAGGTCATACATGAGAATTTTAAATGCTGGTTTCCCTGTCTTTACTTACCTCTTTTAATGCAAAACGTAGCCTTTTAGTCTATCTACAGATTCAATGAAATAACCATTAAGTTAACATCATTCTTCTCAGACCTGGAAATTACAATAAAGAATTGAAAAGAAATCATAAACAATCATGAATAGCCAAAAGAATCTTATCAAAAGAAGAAAAGCAGGAGCTATCGCAGTTCCAGATTTCAAACTTTACTATATGTTTACTGTAATCCGCACAGCCTGTTATTGGTACAAGAATAGGTACATAGGCCAATGGATCCGGACAGAGAATGATTTCCTCATATTCTCAACAAACCCATATTCGAAAAATCCTTCACAACCCACTGGGTAATTTAGAACATATTCAGTAAATGGTGCTGGGAAAAGGCTGACAACATGCACAAGACTGAAACAGGACCCCTATCTATCACCATACACATGAACTCTACATGGTTCAAAGGCCAAAACCTAAAACACCAAATTTTAATAATCTTAGAAAACATCAGGAGACACCATTAGGGGAACTGGAACCAGAAACGAATTCCTATTCAGAGCCCTAAATACCCATGCCTTAAGAAGTAAGTTAGAGTAGTGGGATCTCATCAAATTAATATACTTCTGCAAAACAAAAGAAACCATCAGAAAAGCAGGGATACAGTCAACAGAATGGGAAAAATGGACTCGGTGGCTCATTCTGTAATGACGTGCCTTTGGGAGGTGGAGTAGAGTGGACTGCTTGAGCCTGCGGCTTCGAGACCCACCTGGACAGCGAAACCTCATCTCTACAATAAATCAAAAAAATCAGCCAGGCTTGGGAGTGCATGCCTGTAATTATGGCTACTCAGAAGCCTGAGGTGGAAGGATTGCAGTGGCCCAGCAGGTCTAGACTGCGGTGCCTGGGAGCGGCCACTACACTACAGTCTGGGTGACAGAGTGAGACTCTAACTCAAAAAAAAAAAAATTCATATGAAACCATTTACAATCATGAATAGGCAAAAGAATCTTATGAAAAGGAACAAAGCAGGAACTATTTGAGTTCCGTTCTTCAAACTTTACTATATGTTTACTGTAATCCGCACAGTCTGGTATTGGTACAAGAATAGATCCATAGGCCAATGGTTCAGGACAGAGAATGAAATCCTGAAATTCTCAACCAACTCATCTTTGAGAAAACCTACAAGATTCACTGGGTAATGGAGAACATATTCAGGAAATGGTGCTGGGAAATGACTGAACACATGCACAAGGTTGAAACAGGAGCCCCAACTGTCAGAATACACATGAACTCTAAATGGATCAAAGACCTAAACGTAAATCACCAAAATATAATAATCTTAGAAAACACAAGAGACGCCATTATGGAAACTGGAATCGGAAACTAATTTCCCTTCAGAACCCTAAATACCCATGCCATAAGAAGTAATTTAGACAAGTGGGGTCTCTTCAAAATAATGTACTTCTGCAAAACAAAAGAAACCATAAGAAGAGAAGGGATACAGTCAACAGAATGGGAAGAACGATTATCCAGCTATACATATCTGTAAAAAAGCATAACATCTAGGATGTACAAGAAACTCAAACAATCAGAAAAATCAGACGAACATTCCCTTTGAAACGTGTGCAAAATATTTGATTGTTCACATTTCATAAGAAGAGATATGGGCACCCAGAAGACAATGCAAACTGCTCATCCTCACTCATCATCAAAGAAATGCAAATGAGACCACTTTGAAATACCACACACCTCGTGTAAGACTGGCCAACATTAATAAAACAAAAATTAACACAGGCTGGTAAGGATTTGGGAAAAATAAATGCCTTTACTCTGCATGTGGATTGAAAAGTTGAGCAATATATCTGAATAAGAGTGTGGTGGTTTCTGAAGAGACAAATTATTGACCCATCATGTGACTCAGTAATTCCCTGTAGAGAATATACCTGGAGGAACTCAAATTATGTTACCGAAAAGATTCCTAGACAAGTATGTTTCTTGTAGCTCTAACCACAATTGCAAAAAACATGGTATCAACCATGTTGCCCTTCAAAGCTGGAATGGATAAAATAAATGTGGTGTATACAGAGTGGAATATTATGCAGCCATAAAAAAGGACAAATATAAGGATTTTTGCAGAATGTTTGATGTTTATGAGATAAGTCATTTTCAGTGATTTATCACAGAAACAAAGAACAGAGTTCCGTATGTTCTGACTCATGAGCTGAACTTGATTATTTATAGTGCTATAAAAAAGTGATTGTCAGCCATGAAAAACGGTTTAGGGGGAGAGGTGAGATTGGCAGTGGGAGGATACTGCTAAGGAAGCGAGGGGCATACCTCATCATCCAAGTATCCTGCATAATCAATGATTGTATTTGTAACACAGAATAGTACCCCACATTTTTTAAAAAAATAAAAATAAATAAATAAATAAATGAATGAATGAATAAACACATGAAAGTGCTAAAATAGTATGTGGTTGTGCTATAACAAGG
>NW_007210395.1:0-4029 GCF_000164805.1 Carlito syrichta | reverse complement strand
TTTTTACTTTAAATATAGCTACAATTCAGTGTAGGGACTAGAAATATCATTATGCTGGGATTGATTTCTTAAAAATTGTATAATTCTCCAATGAAAACTCCTTTTCCAGCCGGGATCGGTGGCTCCGCCTGTAATCCCGTGCCTTTGGGAGGCTGAGGTGAGTGGATTGCCTGAGCCCACGGGTTCGAGACCTCATCTCTACAATAAATCAAAAAAATCAGCTGGGCGTGATAGCGCATGCCTGTAATTCTGGCTACTCGGAAGGCTGAGGCGGAAGGATTGCCGGAGCCCAGCAGGCGAGGCTGCGGTGGCTGGAAGCGGCCACTGCACTCCAGTCTGGGCAACCGAGTGAGACTCAAACTCAAAAAAATTTAAAAACTCCTTTTCCATTTAATACGTTGGAATACATGGTATAGTTCTGCCTTCAAAAATGACAACGGAAGTGTTTCTCACATAAATTCTGAATGTTTTACTGTGCCCAAATTGTAACTTGTTGAGATTCCAGATCTATATCCTTCTTAGAAAACTGAACTTTGAGATACACTGTACCTAAGTGCTATTCCAAAGGCAGAATGCCTAATAAATCTTAAAAATTTTAGAAAATAAATCAGTATCGTAATTTAATACAGCTTTATCCATTCTTAAAATGTAGGTACATTTTCTTGGTGCACTCTATTTTCTGCTTGTTAATTATGATTAAATATTACAGAAGTGCTATCCTCAGAGAAAAGTTTCCATTATAAATTTGAAGGAAATGTAAAATCACGGTCCCTTTATATTTTAAACCAATTTATATTTTTAAAAGAGTATTTCCATTGAATCCCCTAGTATATTTTCTACATAAGACATAATGCTGTACTCTGCAACAAAGTATCCGATTAATCTGATACTTTTAATCACCAAGCATTTAAAATGAGACACATAGAAAAAAGAGAATTTGGGGCCCAAAATATATAAACAAAAATAACACGGAGATTTACAAAGTATAAAGTATTTGGACTACATTAGTATAAAAATTTAGATAATTGAAAATTCTGGAAAATTGATTATGATCTTAGCAAAAACAATGTTTAAATCTTGTAAGAAAAACTGCTCAAAGGCTGTTACACATTACTAAAAACATCCAAGAGCTTTTAAACTAAAGAAAGTGCTAAAATATTATTTGGTTGTGCTATAACCAAGCTCCAACAGGACTCCATGACCATAATAATAAAAGACTACCTCATTGGAAACGCCCTCCAGTCCCCTCTCAGTTTGGGAGTTTCTAGGTCCTCAATAACGACTGCTTTAAAAAGAAAATATTTTCTTATTTAGAGGATTCTTGAAAGGTCATTTATTCCTGGAGAAATTTCTGGATAGGTGTGAACACATGGTTCTCTTCACTTCTTGGGACTGAAATCCACCATGTCTACCGCATTTGGCAGTGCACTGTACAGACGTGCTTGAAGTCTACGGATTGCTCAGTAGGCCAGGACCCTCACATTATGATGTCAATGTTCTGAGGGTGAGGTCATACATGAGAATTTTAAATGCTGGTTTCCCTGTCTTTACTTACCTCTTTTAATGCAAAACGTAGCCTTTTAGTCTATCTACAGATTCAATGAAATAACCATTAAGTTAACATCATTCTTCTCAGACCTGGAAATTACAATAAAGAATTGAAAAGAAATCATAAACAATCATGAATAGCCAAAAGAATCTTATCAAAAGAAGAAAAGCAGGAGCTATCGCAGTTCCAGATTTCAAACTTTACTATATGTTTACTGTAATCCGCACAGCCTGTTATTGGTACAAGAATAGGTACATAGGCCAATGGATCCGGACAGAGAATGATTTCCTCATATTCTCAACAAACCCATATTCGAAAAATCCTTCACAACCCACTGGGTAATTTAGAACATATTCAGTAAATGGTGCTGGGAAAAGGCTGACAACATGCACAAGACTGAAACAGGACCCCTATCTATCACCATACACATGAACTCTACATGGTTCAAAGGCCAAAACCTAAAACACCAAATTTTAATAATCTTAGAAAACATCAGGAGACACCATTAGGGGAACTGGAACCAGAAACGAATTCCTATTCAGAGCCCTAAATACCCATGCCTTAAGAAGTAAGTTAGAGTAGTGGGATCTCATCAAATTAATATACTTCTGCAAAACAAAAGAAACCATCAGAAAAGCAGGGATACAGTCAACAGAATGGGAAAAATGGACTCGGTGGCTCATTCTGTAATGACGTGCCTTTGGGAGGTGGAGTAGAGTGGACTGCTTGAGCCTGCGGCTTCGAGACCCACCTGGACAGCGAAACCTCATCTCTACAATAAATCAAAAAAATCAGCCAGGCTTGGGAGTGCATGCCTGTAATTATGGCTACTCAGAAGCCTGAGGTGGAAGGATTGCAGTGGCCCAGCAGGTCTAGACTGTGGTGCCTGGGAGTGGCCACTACACTACAGTCTGGGTGACAGAGTGAGACTCTAACTCAAAAAAAAAAAAATTCATATGAAACCATTTACAATCATGAATAGGCAAAAGAATCTTATGAAAAGGAACAAAGCAGGAACTATTTGAGTTCCGTTCTTCAAACTTTACTATATGTTTACTGTAATCCGCACAGTCTGGTATTGGTACAAGAATAGATCCATAGGCCAATGGTTCAGGACAGAGAATGAAATCCTGAAATTCTCAACCAACTCATCTTTGAGAAAACCTCCAAGATTCACTGGGTAATGGAGAACATATTCAGGAAATGGTGCTGGGAAATGACTGAACACATGCACAAGGTTGAAACAGGAGCCCCAACTGTCAGAATACACATGAACTCTAAATGGATCAAAGACCTAAACGTAAATCACCAAAATATAATAATCTTAGAAAACACAAGAGACGCCATTATGGAAACTGGAATCGGAAACTAATTTCCCTTCAGAACCCTAAATACCCATGCCATAAGAAGTAATTTAGACAAGTGGGGTCTCTTCAAATTAATGTACTTCTGCAAAACAAAAGAAACCATAAGAAGAGAAGGGATACAGCCAACAGAATGGGAAGAACGATTATCCAGCTATACATATCTGTAAAAAAGCATAACATCTAGGATGTACAAGAAACTCAAACAATCAGAAAAATCAGACGAACATTCCCTTTGAAACGTGTGCAAAATATTTGATTGTTCACATTTCATAAGAAGAGATATGGGCACCCAGAAGACAATGCAAACTGCTCATCCTCACTCATCATCAAAGAAATGCAAATGAGACCACTTTGAAATACCACACACCTCGTGTAAGACTGGCCAACATTAATAAAACAAAAATTAACACAGGCTGGTAAGGATTTGGGAAAAATAAATGCCTCTACTCTGCATGTGGATTGAAAAGTTGAGCAATATATCTGAATAAGAGTGTGGTGGTTTCTGAAGAGACAAATTATTGACCCATCATGTGACTCAGTAATTCCCTGTAGAGAATATACCTGGAGGAACTCAAATTATGTTACCGAAAAGATTCCTAGACAAGTATGTTTCTTGTAGCTCTAACCACAATTGCAAAAAACATGGTATCAACCATGTTGCCCATCAAAGCTGGAATGGATAAAATAAATGTGGTGTATACAGAGTGGAATATTATGCAGCCATAAAAAAGGACAAATATAAGGATTTTTGCAGAATGTTTGATGTTTATGAGATAAGTCATTTTCAGTGATTTATCACAGAAACAAAGAACAGAGTTCCGTATGTTCTGACTCATGAGCTGAACTTGATTATTTATAGTGCTATAAAAAAGTGATTGTCAGCCATGAAAAACGGTTTAGGGGGAGAGGTGAGATTGGCAGTGGGAGGATACTGCTAAGGAAGCGAGGGGCATACCTCATCATCCAAGTATCCTGCATAATCAATGATTGTATTTGTAACACAGAATAGTACCCCACATTTTTTAAAAAAATAAAAATAAATAAATAAATAAATGAATGAATGAATAAACACATGAAAGTGCTAAAATAGTATGTGGTTGTGCTATAACAAGG
>NW_007210394.1:0-672 GCF_000164805.1 Carlito syrichta | reverse complement strand
GACAACAAAAGTGTTTCTCACATAAATTCTGAATGTTTTACTGTGCCCAAAATTGTAACTTGTTGAGATTCCAGATCTATATCCTTCTTAGAAAACTGAACTTTGAGATACACTGTACCTAAGTGCTATTCCAAAGGCAGAATGCCTAATAAATCTTAAAAATTTTAGAAAATAAATCAGTATCGTAATTTAATACAGCTTTATCCATTCTTAAAATGTAGGTACATTTTCTTGGTGCACTCTATTTTCTGCTTGTTAATTATGATTAAATATTACAGAAGTGCTATCCTCAGAGAAAAGTTTCCATTATAAATTTGAAGGAAATATAAAATCACGGTCCCTTTATATTTTAAACCAATTTATATTTTTAAAAGAGTATTTCCATTGAATCCCCTAGTATATTTTCTACATAAGACATAATGCTGTACTCTGCAACAAAGTATCCGATTAATCTGATACTTTTAATCACCAAGCATTTAAAATGAGACACATAGAAAAAAGAGAATTTGGGGCCCAAAATATATAAACAAAAATAACACGGAGATTTACAAAGTATAAAGTATTTGGACTACATTAGTATAAAAATTTAGATAATTGAAAATTCTGGAAAATTGATTATGATCTTAGCAAAAACAATGTTTAAATCTGTAAGAAAAACTGCTCAAAGGCTGT
>NW_007210393.1:0-1400 GCF_000164805.1 Carlito syrichta | reverse complement strand
TACAAATGTTGATTATGTAGGTACCCTTGTTGATGAGGTGTGCCCCTCCCTCCCCTAGCAATTTCCCTCAACTGCCAATCCCACCCCCCTTCCCCAGGTAGTTTCCCACTACTGCCAATCTCCTTCTTAAGTACTACCCTCTTATCTGAGCAAGAGGTACCCTGCTGTGGGTCCTGAGCTTTCCAGAATCCTGTACTGGTCTTCCCCCTGCTGTGTTCCAGACTACTAGAGTCAAAGAGACCGGGTCAAGAGAACGTGGTCACTCAGAGCCCATGCCCCCACTTCAAGATCTCATACCATGTACCTGGAATTCCCTACTCAAATATCTCCCAGAACCCTTGTAGGCTCCAAGGGTCTACATGGGCCTCTTCCATGCACCATCTTCTGGAAGACAGTCTATACCTCTGATGTTTGCACTTCTAGGCCTATGGAGTGACCAAGGAACAGACGCTTCCTATTATGGGGTTGTAGGTGGAATTCGGATGCAGAATGGGTTGCCCACATGTGTGTGCGTGAGATGGACACACATGTGTGTGCGTGCTCAATGCTTGATGGAGACAGAGAGGTGAAAAGAAAGGGACACAGGAGCCAGCAGTCAAAAGCAGCTTCTCCCATCACATTTGGCACAGTACCCCTAGGATTCCAAAATGCCAGATTAAAATCTGACCTTCCAGGTTGTTATAAAGGAATATTTGTCAAGATAAGGAAATAGAAGCCATTTCACTTTTCACATTGCTAACTTGATTTGAAACTAGTAACTATTTAAAGATATGATATGCAGTTCTCCAACTGTACTCTTGCTCCAGACCTGCAACGCCTAGATGTAGACCACAGGACAAGGGCAAGACAGACAGACTTTATTCATATACAAAGAAAGGAGAATTTTTTTAAAAAAGAAAATGTCATTAGTATTTCTCTATAACATAGAAAAGTCAAGCACATCTACAGTCTACCTTGAAACATAAAATGAATAAAACTATTTTAAGTGTTAGAGAAGTTGCCTCTACATACAGTTACCTGATTTAGTAAGTTACTAAGTGTGGCAGATTGTGGTTTCCAAAAATGGCCACAACCATTCTTCTCATCCCATATGTTCTTCTAGAACCTTGCCATTCCCTTATCAAGAAGTCTCTGTCCCCTTTCTTGAACCTGAATGAACTTTTGTGATTTCTTTAATTGATAGTTTTCAGCAAATGCAGTACTATGTGATTTTTAAAAATAAGTCATAAAAATCAGTACAAATTCCTCCTAGCTCTCCCTCAGGATACTTGCTTTTGGAACCCAATCACCATGGTATGAGGAAGCCGAGAACTTACATGGAGAGGTTAAGCACATTCTTAGCTGACGTAAGTCAACAGCACCCACCATGCATGTGAATAAACAAGGCTTCAGAATATCCC
>NW_007210392.1:0-640 GCF_000164805.1 Carlito syrichta | reverse complement strand
AAGTTTGGGTACTCTGTGCTTCCCCCTTCCCTCCTTTGGCTGTGTCCCACTACTGTCAATCCCTTCCTTATAGTATTATGATAAATGTTCAGAGTCTGCTTATGACTGAGTACATGGAGTGCTCAGACCTTTTGTTGCTGTGACAAATCCCTGAGTATGATAATACTTTGCCGGTGTGGAAGAGATAAAACAAAAAACGGCAGAAACACTAAAAGGCATAAAAATGGATGAGTTCAAAAACTGTTTTGAGCAGTGGAAAAAACATATCAGTAGGTGTATTGCATTTAACTGAGAATACTTGGAAGGTGACTGAAGTTTAAACGTGTAAGAAAAGATTAACAATATTTTATAAATAAACTTTGGATTTCTTCTTTTGTGAAAGGTCTCCTTATGTCCTTGACCCACTTTTAATGGTTTGTTTGTTTGTTTGTTTGTGTTATTGTTGAGTTGTTTGAATTTTTATTATTGTTCTGGATATTAGTCACTTGTCAGATGAATAGTCTGCAAATATTTCTCCCATTCTACAGATTGCCTGCTTAGTCTGTTGATCATTTCCTTTGCTTTTTAATTTTTAAGTTTGAGGTCTTAGCCACAAAATCTTTACCTGGGTCAGTGCCCTGAAGTGCTTTAACTATATTTT
>NW_007210391.1:0-738 GCF_000164805.1 Carlito syrichta | reverse complement strand
GGTTATTTCTTTTTTTTTTTTTTTTTGAGTTGGAGTCTCACTCTGTCACCCAGACTGGAGTGTAGTGGCCACTCCTGGCCACCGCAGCCTCCACCTGCTGGGCTCCAGCGATCCTTCAGCCTCAGCCTTCCAAGTAGCTGGAACTACAGGTGCACACTACCATGCCTGGCTCATTTTGATTTATTGTAAAGATGAAGTCTCGGGAAGTTGCCCAGGCGGGTCTCAAACCTGCGGGCTCAGGCAATCTACTCACCTCAGCCTCCCTAAGGCATGGGATTACAGGTTGAGCCACTGAGCCTGGCGGTGGTAGTTTCTTTCAGATGTGATACAAGTTGGACAGTTTTTTAGAAACACAAGTTGGTATTGCTTATATTATTTTTGTGCTGTTGCTCTCTTCAAGAACTGGAAGATTCATACTGTAATTTTTAAAAGGTCTTAGATAACCTATGTTTTTAAGTACCAATAAACTTTCACATTATTGATAGGATAAATTTGCAAGTAAACCTCTGACCTTGTTTGCAGTTCTTCAGGGATTATGTAAATAACTAATTATTAGATGGTATCTCTGTATGTTGTGAATTGTGAGTGTGAAGCATTTGATCTTTAATTTGTTTTTGACATAATTTATTTTCCCAGCTTTAAGATGACAGACCATTGGGCTAAGAAACCAGAGACATAACTCAAGGAATTTTTGAAAAATTTTACTCTCCTTTAAAACTTTTATTTTATTATCTTTTG
>NW_007210390.1:0-579 GCF_000164805.1 Carlito syrichta | reverse complement strand
TAAAGTACTAAAATTTCATAAGATACATGAGGTAGGAATACACAAAATATATAGTAAACATGAGGTGGGGATATATGAAATACAGTGAACTAAACGCTACTTTTACAGCAAATAAGTGTCTTGGTTTCTTGGGTCTCTCAATAGCATGCTCTTAACCTAAATCTATTGTTGTTCTCTCAAGAGTACCCTTGAAATGATGCTTTTATTCTATATTTCGATTTATTTAGTTTTTTTCTTCTTTTCTCTGATCCATTGTTTTCTTTTGCCAGTAATATCTGAGACTGTTGGTGGCCAGCACTGACCAAAGGTGGGTTAGGACCCGCACCAGAGAATCTGGACAGTGAGAAGAAACTACTCGGAGGCAGTTTTTCTGGGAGCAGTCTGATCAGGACTGGAGCCAAATTTTATTCGGACTCCTTCCAACTTATATACCATTTTCTATACCCTCCAGCAGTGTGATAATCACTTACTGGGGGTGTACAAGTTCCGTGCTTTACAAACTATACATCACAAGACCACCACAAGATCAGCAATTTCCAAGCAAACAATTCGAATTCCATGATGCCTACTGTGCTTACA
>NW_007210389.1:0-561 GCF_000164805.1 Carlito syrichta | reverse complement strand
TCATTTTTTGTGGCTATTGTGAATGGAATTGTGCTTTTTATTTGGGTTTCTGTTTGTTTATTATTTGTGTAAAGAAATGCAATTGTCTTTTGCACAACTATTTTATATCCTGAGACTTTGCCAAAGGCCTTTGTCAGTGTAAGGAGGTTTTTGACAGATTCTCTTGGGTTTTCAAGGTACGCAATCATATCGTCTGCAAAGAGAGATAACTTGACTTCCTCTTTTCCTATTTGGATACCCCTGATTGCCTTCTCTTCTCTGATTGCTGTTGCCAGAACTTCCAATACTATATTGAACAGGAGGGGTGAGAGTGGGCATCCTTGTCTTGTTCCAGTTTTCAGGGGAAATGGTTCCAATTTTTGTCTGTTGAGGAGTATGTTGGCTGTGGGTTTCTCGTAGATGGCTTTTACTATTTTGAGGTATGTTCCCCATATGCCTAGTTGTTTGAGGGTTTTTATCAAGAAGGGGTGCTGGATTTTATCAAAAGATTTTTCTGCATCTAATGATATAATCATGTGGTTTTTGTTTTGACATGTGTTCATGTATGTAATTACATTTATG
>NW_007210388.1:0-496 GCF_000164805.1 Carlito syrichta | reverse complement strand
AACCTGATACCAACCATGTAGCAGTTCAAAGCTGGAATGGATAAAATGAATGTGGAACATACACAAAATGGAATGTTATGCATCCCTGACAAGTGACAGGTATAAGGATTTTGCAGAAAGCTTGATGAATATGAATTAGGTCATTTTCCGTGAATTATCACTATAACAAAGAATAGAGATCCAAATGTTCTCCCTCCTGAGCTGCACTTGATCGATTAGAGTGCTAGAAGAAAGTGATTGGCAGTAGTAGAAAACGGTTTTGGGGTAGGGGTGGGATTGGCTGTGGAGTTATATTGTTAACGGAGGGAGGGGCAGACCTCACCATCCAGGGACCATGCATAATCAATGCTTGAATATCTAACTCTGAATTGTACCCCATATTGTGCAACAATTAAAATAAAATAAATACATAAATAAAAGCTGTAAAACGTGCAACTGACTGTATTTGCTTTCTTCTATTTTTTTTTTAACTTTTTTCATCTAAAGATAGTTGCAG
>NW_007210387.1:0-676 GCF_000164805.1 Carlito syrichta | reverse complement strand
TAAGATACACATAGTTTAGTCACTGTGATTAAACACGTGTTTGTTTGATTTAACTCGGACATTAACATATCCTGTGTGTATGTTTTCCCCTTTGTGAGATTTTTGTTCTATATAAGAGGCATGCAGTAAAATAAATTTTCTCTCTCTTGTTCCTTGCTGTCTGAGAGGGAGTCCTCCCAATCCCACTGTTTCTCTGTCTCTTTCTTTTCTCATTCCCTCCCCCCAACTCAGACCCTGATTAGCGGAGGCTGGACCCCGCAGAGTGGTGTCCGAAAGGGGACCTGAGTACTGGGGATTGGCATTGCCTGGAGAGGAACCTTCATGGAGGCTGGCGTTTTTTGTGTGCAGCATTGAGATTCATGAGTAAGTAACTGAGGGAAAGGATTAATCTTTGGGAGTAAAACATGGGACATTTACATTCTAAGGAATGCATTCTCTTTGGGCAGATGTTGAAATTTATGTTGAAAGCTAGAGGAACTAAGGTTGCAGATAGACAGATAGATTTTCACAGTTTGTAGAGGAAGTATGTCCCTGGTTTCCTGAGGCCAGGATAGTTAATCTGATTACTTGGGGAAAAGTAGGTAGTTGTTTGAAGGATTATTATCAAGTACATGGTCCTGAAGCTGTGTCAGTAGATGCTTTATCTCTGTGGAACTTAGTAAGAGATTGCTTAGAA
>NW_007210386.1:0-749 GCF_000164805.1 Carlito syrichta | reverse complement strand
CACAGGGTCAGAGTTAGATATTAGCCCTGGTCATTGCAATCTCCACAAAACCTGTGACAGTAGACTTCCTAGTACTGAAGTGATAGTCCTAGCTATAATACATCCTAATAAAAAATACAATTTATTCCTGCAATAAACTTATCATGTTATATTCTCTTTTTTTTTTTTGAGTTGGAGTCTCACTCTGTCGCCCAGACTGGAGTGCAGTGGCACACTCCCGGTCACCGCAGCCTCGACCTGCTGGGCTCAGGCAATCCTTCTGCCTCAGCCTTCCAAGTTGCTGGAACTACAGGTGTGCGCTACCACACCCAGCTAATTTTTTGATTTATTGTAGAGACGAGGAGGTCTTACCGTGTTGCCCAGACTGGTCTCAATCCTCTTGCCTTGGCCTCCCAAAGTGCTGGGATTATAGGTTTGAGCCACCGCGCCTGGCCATATTCTATTTTAAAATGTACTGCTTGATTCTGTTTGCTAATATTTTATTTACGATTTTTGCATTGATATTCATAAGTAAGAGTGGGCAATAATTTTCTGAGTGTCTAATGTTGTTTGGTTTCAGAATCAATGTTATGTTGACATCATAAAATATTTGGAAGTATTTGCTCTTTCCTTTTACTCTGGAGCAATTTAAGGAGCATTAAAATTATCCATTCTTTGAGATTTGATCATTTTCCAGTTGCAAATGCTTGGGCCTGATGCTTTCTCTGGGGAGGAAAGCTCTTTCCGGCCTTCTTTGTTTCTTCTGTGGT
>NW_007210385.1:0-556 GCF_000164805.1 Carlito syrichta | reverse complement strand
AGATTAAAGAAAATTTAAGTAACCATTTTGTTATAGAAGTATGGTTACTTAAGTTTGATTTAAGGGGACCAGTAAAGTTTGAATTAGGTCAACTGGTGCTAGAATAGTGTAACCATAGCAGCAATTGTTTTAATAAAAACTAGTTTGAATCAGTACAGAATAGTAGAAGTTAATAATTCACTATGGTGGTTTCGGGTTTAGACATTGAGTGATGTTAATTCAAGATGATGTAGTTGTAATACAATTAAGGGCACATAAGAAATTGGTTTGGGGAACATTAAGCTACAAAAAGACAATTTGTGGTTGTTCTTTCTCATGTTCTTCCTTATGTATGAAAAAAACATTTGCTTGAGAGTGGGGGGGGTCCTTTGTGCACCTGGACCTGTTCATGTGAAAGGCACATGCTACTTTTTGTTTCCTGTGATGATGAATTGGCAGAGTTTGGGGATAAAAGCCCTGGGATTACACCCATTAAATGGCTTCTGCTTACTAAGCAGGAGTCCAGTCCTTTTCTCTCTTTCCAGTGTCTTCTCTCTTTTGTAAATCGCCGACACTG
>NW_007210384.1:0-537 GCF_000164805.1 Carlito syrichta | reverse complement strand
GGTACCGTGCATGTCCCCACGGCAACCTTTCCACCGCCAACACCAGATGGTGCTCGTCCTCAACGCTGTGGGCCCGAAGCCTTTCCACCACGAAGACCCCTCTCTGGGCCAATCTGTGCTTGCCAACCTGCGAAGCCAACCTGCGCTTGCCGCAGACGCTCTCTTAGTCGATTTTCCAAAAGTCCCCTCCCCTCCAACGCTCCTTCAGGCTGAGCCCGGCGGGTCCAGACGGAAATCAGGTCCTGTGTCTCCCCTGCTTCCGACCCTCAATATCTTCCCCTGAGGACAGGACCCGGCTGGATCCAGCCCCTGCTTTGGTCCACAAGGGCCTGCATGATCGGGACGCCCCCTCCGACCCCACCCTGCCGTCTGATCTCACCCTCTCCCCTCCGTCTCCTCCCCCACCACGCTGACCTCCCTTCCGGGCCGGGATGTGCTGAGCTGATTCCCACCCCAGGGCCTTTGCACAGGCTGTTCCTGTAGCTGTGGACTCTCTTCTGTGCCTGACCGGCTCGATTTCGTGGTTCAGGTCTCTCA
>NW_007210383.1:0-712 GCF_000164805.1 Carlito syrichta | reverse complement strand
CTATCTCTCAATATAACTGACTTAAAATTTCCAATACATTTAAAGGACAAATAATTTTTAAGACCCTGAGAATGCAGAATTAAAAAATACCCCCAAACTATTAAATAATGACTAAATACTGTTTAATTGATTAGACTACATTGAATTTTATATAGACCTCAATTTTTAATTTTTTATACTTAATTATGGGTACATGAATTATGTGTTAGATTTATAAATTTATGGGGCACATGTGATGTTGGATACATGCATACAAGGATTAATCATCAAATCAGTGCAATTGGGATGTGTATCACCTCAAGCATTTATTATTTCTTTATGCAAAGAGTATTCTCATTCCACTCTTTTCGTTATTTTAAAATAGAGAATGTTGTTTTTTATAGCCAGCCTTTTCTCAATCGAATACTAGGTCTTATTCATTCTAACTATATTTTTGTACTCATTTGCAGACTATTGATTAGACTTTTTTCTCACATGAGCTAAACCTGCGGGACAGACAAGGATCATATTTCCTTGTTTGTGTTTTATGATTAAAGAGTAGCGATTTTGGTAATAGACACAGCCAAAAATCCCATAGATTAATTTTCAAGTACAAAGTTCTTGTATTCATGTGTCATTATCAGCTTCTATTAATGACGGTATTTTCTTTCCTATATTCCACCATAAATGGAAGAAAGGAAAAGTTTTGGGGGATCAAGTCTGAAAGAACAAC
>NW_007210382.1:0-313 GCF_000164805.1 Carlito syrichta | reverse complement strand
CAGGTGGTGGGGGCTTTGTCAAGATGAGTTGGTTGAGAAATTGAGGTTTTGCTTCTGGAATCTCAATTCTGTTCCATTGATCTGTATGCCTGTTCCTGTACCAATACCAAGCTGTTTTGATGATTGTAGCTTTATAATAAAGTTTGAAGTCTGGTAATGTGATACCACCTGCTTTGTTTTTTTTGCTGAGGATTGTTCTGGCTATTCTTGGATGTTTGTGTTTCCATATGAATCCTGTGTTGTTTTTTTCTAGGTCTGAGAAGAATGTTGCTGGTAATTTGATGGGTATTGCATTAAATGTGCAGATTGCCTG
>NW_007210381.1:0-638 GCF_000164805.1 Carlito syrichta | reverse complement strand
GTGTATGGGGATAGATAGGTGTCCTGTTTCAATCTTCTGCATGTGGTCAACCAGTTTTCCCAGCACCATTTACTGAATAGGTTCTCCTCTCTCCAGTGGTAGGTGGTGGGGGCTTTGTAGAAGATGAGTTGGTTGAGAAATTGAGGTTTTGCTTCTGGAATCTCAATTCTTTTCCATTGATGTATATTCCTGTTCCTGTACCAATACCAAGCTGTTTTCCTTATTGTAGCTTTATAGTAAAGTTTGAAGTCTGATAATGTGATACCACCTGCTTTTTTTTTTTTTTGCTGAGGATTTTTCTGGCTATTCTTGGTCCTTTGTGTTTCCATATGAATTCCTGTGTTGTTTTTTCTAGGCCTGAGAAGAATGTTGCTGGTAATTTGATGGGTATTGCATTAAATCTGTAGATTTCCTTAGGTAAGATGGACATTTTCACAATGTTGATTATTCTAATCCATGACCATGGGATATTTTTCCACTTGTTTGTGTCATCGTTGATTTCTTTGAGCAGTGTTTTGTAGTTTTCAATGTAAAGGTCTTTCATGTTTCTGGTTAGAAAGATGCCAAGGTATTTCATTTTTTTTATGGCTATTGTGAATGGAATTGTGCTTTCATTTGGGTTCCTGTTTGTTTATTAT
>NW_007210380.1:0-487 GCF_000164805.1 Carlito syrichta | reverse complement strand
AGCTGTGTGCAACGTTTCCTGTATACAAAGTGCACAACTCCATGGTGGCACACTGAGCGCCATGACCGGTTCGCTGTCATCTTTGGGAAAGCATGATTTGTTCACCTATTGAATTCTAAAGTGTTTTTGATTTGACCTGTCCGTCTCCTATCCAAAGCCATTGCTCTTCCGTTGGCGTTTACGAGGAAGAGCTGACAGGCTTGGCTTGCTGGCTGTGAGTGTGCATCAGCTTGGGAAATGCTGTGTCAAATGTTTACTGCATTGTGATGTATTTTCCAGCAGTTTGATTCTTGTGTGCTGTACGGTGTAATACACGATTCTCAAGGTACGGCTTGAATGAGCATAGCCGAGCATGTTATGTCGATACTTCACATGTAGGAATGATCATGTCATTGGTGTCAGACTGAGGGAAATGAATGCTACACACTCACTTGTAAAAAAGCAGTGCTTGCCTTCTGTTTGATCCCTGAAACGTTTTTACCCCTTG
>NW_007210379.1:0-556 GCF_000164805.1 Carlito syrichta | reverse complement strand
ATTGGGCCCCCCAAACTTTGTGGCCGTCTTTCCTGTCCCTCTCTGTCTTTCTGCCTGTTTCTCGCTCCGCTGCGTCTCTTTTTCTCTCGGTATATATGTGTGTCTGACGCTCTGTCCCGTCGTCTCATTTTTTCTGTCCTGCTTTTCCGCCTCTCTCTGTGTCTCTCCCCGGGTAGGATTCGCCCTCCGGGTCTCTGGGTGCGTGCCTGACAGTGTGCCTGTGTACGTGTGTGCCCTTCGGGGTGGGGCCGGCCGCGGAGTAGGGCTTTCGGCTGCCGGCAGACAAGTGGGAGGCTGTCGGTCTTCCGCAGGGCTCGGCTGCGACTCTTCCTAGGGAGGTCCCGCACGCCCCTCTCCCGAGCCGCCCTGCTGGCCGGCGTCCCGGGGCCCTGGGGGGCCTCGCCGCCCTGCAGCTTCCTGAAGGCGCGCATCGTGGACGCCGCAAGCAGGGCGCTTCGTGGCGCCCGGGCTGAGGAAGACCCCCGCCCACAGGCTGGGGAGCTAAGCAGGGTCCCCTCTGGGTGAGTGCTCGGATGGGAGACCTCCCGCCCGGATA
>NW_007210378.1:0-395 GCF_000164805.1 Carlito syrichta | reverse complement strand
CTAGGATCTTGTTGAGAATTTTAGCATCAGTGTTCATCAAAGATATAAGCCTGAAGTTCTCTTTCTTTATTGGGTCTTTACCTGGCTTGGGTATCAATGTGATGTTAGCTTTGTAAAATGATTTGGGGAGAGTTCCATCTTTCTCAATTGCCTGGAATTCCTTCAGTAAGATTGGTATAAGCTCCTCCTTAAATGTCTTGTAGAATTCTGCTGGAAAGCCATCTGGTCCAGGGCTTTTTTGTAGGTAGTTTTCTTATTACATAGTCAATTTCCTTGATTGCTTTTTTTTTTTTTTTGAGTTGGAATCTCACTCTGTCACCCAGACTGGAGTGCAGTGGCTGCTTCCAGTCACCGCACCATCGACCTGCTGGGCTCCGGCGATCCTTCCACCTCAG
>NW_007210377.1:0-739 GCF_000164805.1 Carlito syrichta | reverse complement strand
TGAACAAACAATAATTATTAGACCAATTAAGAATAAATAAAATAAAATATTTTATTTACTTTCATCTCTTCCCTAAAGAGCTAAATTTATAACCTATATTGTTTTCCTTTCTCTGAGGAACCTCTTTTTAACATTTTTTGCAAAGCAGGCTTACTGGTAACAGATTCCCTCAGTTCTTTCTGTCTGTGAAATGTGAAAGTCTTTATTTCTCCTTCAGCT
The DNA here is from genome assembly GCF_000164805.1 of Carlito syrichta. NCBI lineage: Eukaryota > Metazoa > Chordata > Mammalia > Primates > Tarsiidae > Carlito > Carlito syrichta. The sequence continues at coordinate 520 of NW_007210377.1, read as the reverse complement.
CTTATTTTGAGTTGAAGTCTCACTCCGTGGCCCAGGCTGGAGTGCAGTGGCACAATGATGGCCTCCCCAGTGTTGACCTGCTGGGCTCCGGCGATCCTTCCACCTCAGCCTTCCAAGTAGCTGGAACTACAGGCATGCGCTACCATGCCTGGCTAATTTTTGATTTATTGTAGAGACGAGGTCTCACCAAGTTGCCAGGGTGGGTCTCGAACCGTCGGGCTCAGTCAGTTCACTCGCCTCGGTCTCCCAAATTGCTGGGATTACAGGCTTAGCCACCGAGCCCAGCCCGTTTTTCTTCTTTTAATACTTTAAATATGTCACTCTGCTCTCTTCTTGCTTGAATGGTTTCTGATGAAAAGTCTGATGTAATTCTTACTCTTAATCCTCCAGATTTCAGGGTGATGGCTTGATTGAGAGCCTCCATTTCTTGAAAAGGAATATGGAAAGGTGTCCCGACCAGTGGGACAAGTAAAACGTGGGCACGAGGAGGACTACCTGCTGCTGGTGAAAAGAGAGAGAA
>NW_007210376.1:0-730 GCF_000164805.1 Carlito syrichta | reverse complement strand
TAGACGGCCTCTGTGAGGCTTGTTGTGCGTGTGCATCTTCCCGGGGAAGGAGCTTTTCAAAATGAGCAGCGCTCTTTAGGGGCTATCTATGTTATTCTCCCTTGGTGCATGCTGCAACACATGAGTCTGAGTCTCGCGGTTTTCTTCTCATTTGGACTTCGGCTGTGCAGAGCGCCTCTGTTTGAACTAAGAGTTCTCTCATGGGACACGCTTTGCCCATGTGCAGCTCTACGCTGCCACCCAGGGGGCGATGGGAACTCCACAGTGGAGCAAGAAGGCATTACTTGGTGAATTCCCTGGGTGCATTCTGAAATGTTTCTCCCTTTCAAATTTTTGTGTGGGAGGATACACAATTGCTCTGCCAAACGCATTGACGGAAAAGAGCTGACTGCCTTGGTGGTGCTTGTTTTGAATGTCCGTCTCCCTTGGAAAGAGCTGTGTGAGAAGTGTGCTGCACTGTGAGGTTCTGGCACTGAGTGTGCGTGCTGTCATTCCTCCTTCCCACTTGTTCCCTTTCGTGTATCTTACGCTCTACAGGGTGACTGCTTTGGCGTGCGGCTTGTCAACCTCTCCCATGCGGGAATGCTCATCTCCCCTGTGCCACAATGAGGGATCTGAGACATTCACAGTTACTTGTGGGAAGGCATTATGTGTGACCCGGGGGAATTCTGAATTTGCTCTTTCTTGACACCTTCTCCTGTCAGGAAAGCATGAGACTGTGGATTGCTGG
>NW_007210375.1:0-425 GCF_000164805.1 Carlito syrichta | reverse complement strand
CAGGACCCTTGGAACATGAATTTACAGTATCTTTGCACAGACACATCACTCTTGCCACCACACCTCTCTCATCCAACCCAACTACACTGCCACAGCCATACCTGCCATGATTCCATATAGTAAGTATCTCCCATGTATTTGTTATGATTGAGTAAGCAAGAAGTCACGCCAGCAAGCTGAGTTTAATTAATTAGAGTTTTATTAATGCGCGAGTCAAGAGCAGGCAAATGCCAGGAAACAAATTGGTGCAGTTTGTGACAAGCTTTTATAGGTAAAATTTGCAGTATTGACTATGTAGCAACTTAGTGACCATAGCAACTATTAACTAACAACTTGGCAACCAAAATGGGAACTTTTGATTGTTAGGAAGCTTTGATTAATTTTTTTTTTTTTTTTTAGTTGGAGTCTCACTCTGTCACCCAGAC
>NW_007210374.1:0-708 GCF_000164805.1 Carlito syrichta | reverse complement strand
AGACATCAAAGAAGTAAACTCACTATTCTCTTTGAGGCATTTGCTGTTTTTCAACCTTCGCAGAAAATCTCACTGTGCTAGGCAAACAAAGATTGTATTTGAGGACCTTCCTGTGTAGAAGGGGCTGTCATCAATACCTCAGGGTTTTTTTTTTTTTTCCAGTTAAAACCCCTGAAGAGTGAGCTATACCCTAGGAATAAGGAAAAAACCACAAATACACAATTCTTTTTTTATTATAAAGATGTGGGGTACAATTCAGGGTTAGGTATGCAAACGTTGATTATGCAGGTACCCTTGTTGATGAGGTATGCCCCTCCCTCACCTAGCAGTTTCCCTCAACTACCAATCCCACCCCCCTCCCCTGACAGTTTCCCACTATTGCCAATCCCTGTCTTATAGTATTAAATTGTTCAAGGTCCGCTTATGAGTGAGATCATATGTTACTCTGTTCTTTGTTTCTGTGATGGATCACTGAGTAGAATTGACTCCAAATCCATCCAAGTTGCTGCAAAGTCCATATGTTTGTCCTCCTTTATGGCCGCATAATATTCCATTGTGTGTATGTACTACATTTTTTATCCAGTCCAGCTTTGATGGACAATATGGTTGGCTCCATGTTTTTGCTATTGTGAATAGAACTGCAGCAAACACACATATGCAGGTATCTTTTTTGTAGAATGATTTGAGTTCCTCCGGGTATATCCCAAT
>NW_007210373.1:0-579 GCF_000164805.1 Carlito syrichta | reverse complement strand
AAGTTGTCAGGGAAGGCATTCATGAAAAGGGGGTTTTAAAGCAAAGGCATTAAGGAAAATGGAATTAACCACATGGAAATTGAGGAAAGAACAGTCCAGGCAGAAGAAAAAAGCAAGTCAGAGGCCAAGGGGAAAAAAAAAAAACCAAGAAGGATCTAGGAGGCAGAATGAAGAAAGCAGAGAAGGACAGGACTCAGAGGAGATGATGTCTTGAGGTCAGAGGGAAGAGGTGAAGGTGGGGAGGGTTTTGTGTGTGTGTGTGTGTGTGTGTGTGTGTGTGTGTGTACCCATAGGACATTTTTGAATTTTGTGTGTATGTGTGTGTGTATGTGCACCCTAGTGTCAGTGACCAGCACTGACCAAGGGTGGGTTAGGACCTGCACCGTAGAATCAGGAGACGGCGAGAAGACCACTCGGAGGCAGTTCTGGGAGCAGTCTGATCAGGACTGGAGCCAAATTTTATTCGGACTCCTTCCAACTTATATACCATTTTCTATACCCTCCAGCAGTGTGATAATCACTCACTGGGGGTGTACAAGTTCAGTGCCTTACAAACTATGCATCACAAGACCACCACAA
>NW_007210372.1:0-311 GCF_000164805.1 Carlito syrichta | reverse complement strand
TTTTAGATTTTTATTGTAGAGAAGAGTCTCGCCAAGTTGCCCAGGTGGGTCTCGAACCCGCGGGCTCAGGCAATTCACTCACCTCAGCCTCCCAAAACGCAGGATTACAGGCTGAACCACCAAGCCCGGCCCAGGATTATATTTTAAAAAGATTTTCCCATCTGCACCTGGGAGCGTGGGATGGATTGGATTGGATAAGAGGGGAAGTGGGAGTATAGGAGACTGTTACTGGTAAGAAATGATAGTGATATGAATTAGGATGGCAGCTGTGAACATGAAGAAGTAGAGAAATTAAGTGTCTACATTGGAGG
>NW_007210371.1:0-404 GCF_000164805.1 Carlito syrichta | reverse complement strand
CCGTAGTTTTCCACCACTGTCAATCCTTTTCTTATAGTATTATGGTAATTATTCAAGGTCCACTTATGAGTGAGAACATGTGATACTCAGATCTTTGTTTCTGTGAGAGATCACCAAATATTATAAACTCTAATTCCATCAAGGTTGCTGCGAAATTCATGATTTTGTTCTTTTTTATGGCTGCATAATATTCCATTGTGTATATGTACCACATTTTTTAATCCAGTCATCTTTTGATGGACAGCAGGGTTGGTTCCTTGATCTTGCTATTGTGAACAATGCTGCGATAAACATACATGTGCAGGTATCTTTTTTATAGAGTGACCTGAGTTCTTCCGGGTATATTCCTAGTAGGGGGATTGCAGGGTCATATGGAAGGTCAATTTTTAGAGCTTTTAGGAACG
>NW_007210370.1:0-621 GCF_000164805.1 Carlito syrichta | reverse complement strand
TCCGGAAAACAACAGTCTTTCCATGGGAGACATTCCTCCAAAAGGCACGTCACTGAATGGGGGGGCAACAAGTATTATAGTGGTTTGGTCTTTGGTGTGACGCCTGATTCTCACTTGTTTTTCAGCGTGTATTATCCTACATTGAATGCAAAGGCCTAGCAGAGCTGTATGCAACGTTTCCTGTATACAAAGTGCACAACTCCATGGTGCCACACTGAGCGACATGACCGGTTCGCTGTCATCTTTGGGAAAGCATGATTTGTTCACCTATGGAATGCTAAAGTGTTTTTGATTTGACCTGTCCGTCTCCTATCCAAAGCCATTGCTCCTCCGTTGGCATTTACGAGGAAGAGCTGACAGGCTTGGCTTGCTGGCTGTGAGTGTGCATCAGCTTGGGAAATGCTGCGTCAAATGTTGACTGCATTGTGAGGTATTTTCCAGTAGTTTGATTATTGTGTGCTGTACGGTGTAATACACGATTCTCAAGGTACGGCTTGAATGAGCATAGCCGAGCATGTTATGTCGATACTTCACATGTAGGAATGAGCATGTCAATGGTGTCAGAGTGAGTGAAATGAGTGGTACACACTCACTTGTAGAAAAGCAGTGCTTGCCTTCTGT
>NW_007210369.1:0-643 GCF_000164805.1 Carlito syrichta | reverse complement strand
TGCTTTCCGGAAAACAACAGTCTTCCATGGGAGACATTCCTCCAAACGGCACGTCACTGAATGGGGGGGCAACAAGTATTATAGTGGCTTGGTCTTTGGCGTGACGCCTGATTCTCCCTGTTTTTCAGCGTGTATTATCCTACATTGAATGCTAAGGCCTAGCAGAGCTGTATGCAACGTTTCCTGTATACAAAGTGCACAACTCCATGGTGCCACACTGAGCGACATGACCGGTTCGCTGTCATCTTTGGGAAAGCATGATTTGTTCACCTATGGAATGCTAAAGTGTTTTTGATTTGACCTGTCCGTCTCCTATCCAAAGCCATTGCTCCTCCGTTGGCATTTACGAGGAAGAGCTGACAGGCTTGGCTTGCTGGCTGTGAGTGTGCATCAGCTTGGGAAATGCTGCTTCAAATGTTGACTGCATTGTGATGTATTTTCCAGTAGCTTGATTCTTGTGTGCTGTACGGTGTAGTACACGATTCTCAAGGTACGGCTTGAATGAGCATAGTCGAGCATGTTATGTCGATACTTCACATGTATGAGTGAGCATGTCATGGTGTCAGACTGAGTGAAATGAGTGCTACACACTCACTTTGTACAAAAGCAGTGCTTAGCCTTCTGTTTGAGCCCTGAAACGTTT
>NW_007210368.1:0-686 GCF_000164805.1 Carlito syrichta | reverse complement strand
CGAGGCCCGAGAGCCATTGTTTGCTTTCCGGAAAACAACAGTCTTCCATGGGAGACATTCCTCCAAACGGCACGTCACTGAATGGGGGGGCAACAAGTATTATAGTGGCTTGGTCTTTGGCGTGACGCCTGATTCTCCCTGTTTTTCAGCGTGTATTATCCTACATTGAATGCGAAGGCCTAGCAGAGCTGTATGCAACGTTTCCTGTATACAAAGTGCACAACTCCATGGTGCCACACTGAGCGACATGACCGGTTCGCTGTCATCTTTGGGAAAGCATGATTTGTTCACCTATGGAATGCTAAAGTGTTTTTGATTTGACCTGTCCGTCTCCTATCCAAAGCCATTGCTCCTCCGTTGGCATTTACGAGGAAGAGCTGACAGGCTTGGCTTGCTGGCTGTGAGTGTGCATCAGCTTGGGAAATGCTGCGTCAAATGTTGACTGCATTGTGATGTATTTTCCAGTAGTTTGATTCTTGTGTGCTGTACGGTGTAATACACGATTCTCAAGGTACGGCTTGAATGAGCATAGCCGAGCATGTTATGTCGATACTTCACATGTAGGAATGAGCATGTCAATGGTGTCAGACTGAGTGAAATGAGTGCTACACACTCACTTGTAGAAAAGCAGTGCTTGCCTTCTGTTTGAGCCCTGAAACGTTTTACCCCTTGGCGTTTCTCTAGGT
>NW_007210367.1:0-692 GCF_000164805.1 Carlito syrichta | reverse complement strand
TGCACAGTTTACTGTAACCCAAACTGGTGGAAGTCTAAATTCTGTAGTTACCTAAGAAAAAACAGGCTCTAGGACCTTATAAACTGTAAACTCTCAGCTTTTATCATAGTGCTTTTATCATAAGAAGAAATTTACCTAGTCTGAATTTTGCTTTAGACTTTAAGTTTATGGCACTAGACTATGATTTTATTGTAGTTTTTTTTGTTTGTTATATTGGAATTTCTTGCTTTCTTTTTTTTTTTTAAGTCTTAAAATATTTTATTTTTACTTTTTAAACTTTTTGTTAAAAACTAAGACACAAACACACCTTAGCCTAGGCCTACACAGGATCAGGATCATCAATATCATTGTCTTTCACCATCACATCTTGTCCCACTGGAAGGTCTTCAGGGACAGTAATGTGCGTGGAGCTATCTCCTTCAGTACTTCCAGAAGGACCTGCCTGTGACTGTTCTACATAAGTTGAAAAAGTACACTCTAAAATAAGAATAAAATGTTTAGCATCATAAATACATAAGCCTATTGCATAGGTATTTATCATTACCAAGTGTTATGTACTGTACATAATTGCACATGCTATGCTTTTTTTATGGCTGCAACACAATAGATGTGTTTACAACATCACCACAAATACGTGTGTGCTACAATGTTAAAATGTCACAGAGTACCATATATTCTCACTCATAAGCAGT
>NW_007210366.1:0-522 GCF_000164805.1 Carlito syrichta | reverse complement strand
TTTACCTAAACAATTAAGTCTTCAAAATTCAAACGAAACTTGCTAAACTAATACAAAATTGTGAAACCTAACAATTCTAAGGCTAGACTTAAACAAAATCAATACTTCTACCAACCAGTCTTTAAATCAGCAGTTCTGGGCCCAGGGTCCCGGAGTGATCCATGTATAGGGTTCTCCCATTCTCGTGGAGCAAAGTTCACCAAGACATTTCTCCGAAGCACTGCAGGTGCACATTCCTTCACATATGAGAAGCCCCTTTCCTCCAGTTTCCTGGTCACCAAGGCCTGCAGTCTTTTCTTTCTTCTTATTCTAAAATACTTATTCCTAAAAACTTAAAAACCTTTAATCATATTGACCAGGCCCCAACATCATTATCTCGTAATGCCACATATATATACTTCATGAATCTGACTCTATTGCACTAATTTTAAATCTACTATGTGCTGGACTTTTCATCTTTCTGCCTAAGTCCTAAAAATTAATCTTATAAGTCGCCTTAAATCCTAAGCTAGTAATTATTCT
>NW_007210365.1:0-780 GCF_000164805.1 Carlito syrichta | reverse complement strand
CAATATCTCTTTTTTGGGGTATACTTTCACCCATAACAAAGTATGTAGCTCCGTCTCGGGTACAGAGGAAATGCTCAGTAAATATTTTTCTTCCCAGGGAGCCTCTCTTATCAAAGCAGAGCTCGGTGCCAAGGAACAAGACTGACAGCTTGGGATCGGCAAGGCTCACATGACACAATTATACATTCAGCTCCGGAGGCAGCAGCCTCTGTGTTCTCAGGGAATATCATCAATATTGTGACACTCCGACATGTGTCAGCTACGGGGCTCTCCAGGGCTCCTTCTCTGGAGATTCTTCAGAAGTTGGAAAATAAACTCCAATCCTGGGAGGTCTGAATGATGGCGAGAGGACCAAAGTGCCAGAGCTTCCAGGGGCTTCAGATTCTACTTCGCCTGGTTTCCTCATTTTAGGGACGAGGAAACTGAGGCAACCGCTTGCCTCAGTCCACTTAATAAATGTCCAATGTCAGAAACCTGTTTTCTAATTTCCACTTGCTGCTCTCAATCATAGATATATCTCACCGTCAGCATTGCTGTTGTTTTTTTTGTTTGTTTTGTTTTTAACTTTGTACAGAGATTCTCTCTCTGAATGTCTTCACCTGTACAATGGGGGAGTGCTCTAGGCCAGCTCTGTCTAATAGAAATACAAAGTGAGCTTCTGAGGTAATTTTAAGTTTTCCAAAAGTTACATTAAAAATTAAAATTAAATAGATTAGATTAATTTTAATAATTCTTTTGGTCCAGTGTACCCAAAACAGTATTTCAACATGCAGTCAATAT
>NW_007210364.1:0-595 GCF_000164805.1 Carlito syrichta | reverse complement strand
TGCACTCCAGTCTGGGTGACAGAATGAGACTCCAACTCAAAAAAAAAAAAAGAACATCCTTATCATCCAAGTAATTAGTGTTTTCAAAATGGACATCAGAATTTTTAAGACTGACAGGCAGTAATGATTAAGAATGAAAATTCCCCAAAGGAAAAGGGAAATAACGTTTGCTTAAAAATAAAGATGAATTAAATGTATCATGATATGCTGGACTGGATCCTGAAAGAGAAAAACAATAGCACCTGGGCTCAGATTTTCTGAAAGCGGAGCAGCCCCTAACTCAAATTAAGTTTTCATCACTTGGCCTAGCTTTTCATCCTCTACCAAATCATTCAAGGGCCCACAACCTGCCAGGCAGTGCTAGGTGGCAAGAAGCAAGTAATATGACACAGTCTCCGCTCCGCCACAAGGCAGCTATGAAAAACAAAATGATACCCCAGAGGCAAGCACTTGGTACCCAGGGAAGCCAAGTCCCATGCATCAAAAGTCTAGCCACTGGTTTGAAAAAGCTCCCAGCTCTTTGGCTTTCCATTAGCCAACCAGTTCTGAGTCACAGAAATCATTCTGATAAGGAAAATTCAAGGTGTTCTGGGTG
>NW_007210363.1:0-606 GCF_000164805.1 Carlito syrichta | reverse complement strand
TAATTTACATTCCCACCAATGGTGTAGAAGTGTTCCCTTTTCACCACATTCTCTCCAGCATCTATTATTTTTTGAGTTATTGATGATGGGCATTCTGATTGGAGTTAGGTGGTATCTCAGTGTAGTTTTAATTTGCATCTCCTTGATGACTAGTGAGGCTGAACATTTTTTCATGTATCTGTTGGCTGCTCATATGTCTTCTTTTGAGAAGTGTCTATTCACCATGCTGTCCATCAAAAGAGGACTGGGTTAAAAAATGTGGTACAAATATTCAATGGAATATTATGCAGCCATAAAAAAGAGCAAAATCATGAATTTCACAGCAACCTGGATGGAATTCGAGTTTATAATACTGAGTGATCTTTCACAGAAACAAAGATCTGAGTATCACATGTTGTCACTCATAAGTGAACCTTGAACAACTACCGTAATACTATAAGAAAAGGATTGACAATGTCAGGAAACTACGAGGTGGGGAGGGCAGGCAGGGGCAGGGATGTGGGATTAACAGTAGTCAATATCTGTCTTGGGAATGGGGGGCACACCTCATCAACAAGGGTACCTGCATAATGAATATTTTTATACCTAACCCTTAACTGTACCCCG
>NW_007210362.1:0-494 GCF_000164805.1 Carlito syrichta | reverse complement strand
CTTTCTCTTATTTTTCTTTGTCAGTCTACCTAGGGGACCATGATCATGTTTAACCTTTCGAAGAACCAGCCTTTTGTTTCATTGATTTTTTTGTATTATCTTTTTGTCTTCTCTGTCCTGGATTTGGGCTTTTATTTTGGTGATCTGGATTCTTCTGCTGTAATTAGGGTTTTTGTTGTCTTGCTTTTGCAGCTTCCTTATGTGGCTTGTTAGGCTGTTAATTTGTGTTCTTTCCATTTTCTTCATGTATGTTTGCAGGGATATAAATTCCCCTGTTACTACAACTTTTGAGGCATCCTAGAGGTTTTGGTAGGAAGTTTCTTCATTTTAATTTGTTTCTAAGTATTTTTTGAACTCTGTTTTGATTTCATCATTGACCCAGGAGTTGTTTAGCATCATGCTGTTTAGTGTCTATATATTTGTGGGTTTTGGGACGATCTTGTTGTTGTTAATGTTTATTTTTATTCCACTGTGGTCCGAGAAGATGCATGGGA
>NW_007210361.1:0-636 GCF_000164805.1 Carlito syrichta | reverse complement strand
CTTTCTCTTATTTTTCTTTGTCAGTCTACTAGGGGACCATCAATCTTGTTTAACCTTTCGAAGAACCAGCCTTTTGTTTCATTGATTTTTTTGTATTATCTTTTTGTCTTCTCTGTCCTGGATTTGGGCTTTTATTTTGGTGATCTGGATTCTTCTGCTGTAATTAGGGTTTTTGTTGTCTTGCTTTTGCAGCTTCCTTAGGTGGCTTGTTAGGCTGTTAATTTGTGTTCTTTCCATTTTCTTCATGTATGTTTGCAGGGATATAAATTCCCCTGTTACTACAACTTTTGAGGCATCCTAGAGGTTTTGGTAGGAAGTTTCTTCATTTTAATTTGTTTCTAAGTATTTTTTGAACTCTGTTTTGATTTCATCATTGACCCAGGAGTTGTTTAGCATCATGCTGTTTAGTGTCTATATATTTGTGGGTTTTGGGACGATCTTGTTGTTGTTAATGTTTATTTTTATTCCACTGTGGTCCGAGAAGATGCATGGTAGAATTTCTGTCCTTTAAAATTTGCTTATGCTTGATTTATGTCCAATTGTGTGGTCGATCTTAGAATACGTTCCATGCGGTGATGAGTAGAATGTGTATTCTGTGGTCTTGGATGGAATGTTTTGTGGGTATCAATTAAGTCC
>NW_007210360.1:0-629 GCF_000164805.1 Carlito syrichta | reverse complement strand
AGACCATTAAGCTAAGGAATTTAGAGACTGTTGTTGTGCCAAAAACATAACAAAGCATAACAAAGACTTTTGTTATGCTTTTTTTAATTTGAGTTGAAGGCTCACGCTGTCACCCAGGCTTGGGCAATCCTTCCACCTCATTCTTCCAGGTAGTTGGAACCACTGGCATGTGCCACCACACCCGGCTAATTTTTTTATTTATTGTAGAGATGAGGTCTTCCTATGTTGCTCAGACTGGTCTCGAATCCCGGAACTCAAGCAATCTTCTTGCCTCCACCTCCCAAAGTGCTAGGATTACAGACCTGAGCCACAGTGCCCAGCGTTGGTATGCTTTTTATTCCTTTTTTGAGTTGGGGGGTCTCACTCTGTCATTCAGGTAGGGCTGAGTGGCACTATCATGGCTCACCACAGCCTTAGCCTCCTGGGCTCAAGTGATCCTTCTTCAGCCTCCTGAGTAGCTGGGACTACAGGTGTGTACCACCATGCTGGCTAATTATTTAATGTTTTTTTAAATAACAACAAGATCTCACTGTGTTACCTAAACTGGTCTGGATCCCCAGCTTCAGGCAATCCTATCTCAGCCTTCCAATATGCTGGGATTACAGGCATAAGCCAGCATGGCCTGGTCC
>NW_007210359.1:0-813 GCF_000164805.1 Carlito syrichta | reverse complement strand
AGGGACAAAGACATATAAAACAATCTGCTGTGCACTTTCCATCAGGCATATTGAGATTTACTTAAAAGTTTTGTATCCTAAATTGTAAGTATTGTTGCCATGTATGCACACTGGTTACTATTCACACACCAATATTATAGGTATTGCTTGTCAGAGGCAATCTTTCAGATGGACCTTTATAGGCCTCAGTCATGTAGCTATAGATGTTGGCTCCCAACAGATCCCTCCATCTCAACTTCTGGATTGGCTGGGATTACAGGCGTGAGCTACTGCACCTTAACTATAGTTGTCCTACTTCACTGATGAACAGTAGAATTTATACCTTTCATCAAGCTGCATGTTTATATTCTTTAACGTACCTCTCTTCATTCCCCCGCGGCCTCTGGTATCTAGCATTCTACTTTCTACCTCCATGAGATCAACTTTTTTAGCTCTCACATTTGAGTGAGAATGTGTAATCTTTGTCTTTCTGTGTCTGACTTACTTCATTCAACATAGTGACCTCTGATTCCATCCATGTTGCTGTAAGTGACAGGATTTCATTCCTTCTTATGGCCAAATAGTATTTTATTAGGTATATTTCTCTATCCAGTTGTCTGTTGATGAACCCTTGGGTTGATTCTGTATCTTGGCTTTTGTGAATAGTGCTGCAGTAAACATGTGAATGCTGATATCTTTTTGATATACTGATTCATTTTCCTTTGGATAAATACCCGGTAGTGGGATTGCTAGATTATATAGTAGTTCTATTTTTGGTTTTTTGAGAAATCTCTATAATGTTTTCCATAGAGGATATACTAATTTAGATCCTAC
>NW_007210358.1:0-469 GCF_000164805.1 Carlito syrichta | reverse complement strand
TTTTTGGAGAACTGTCTATTCATATCTTTTGTTCACTTTGTAATGAGGCTGTTTGTTTTTCTCTTTTCAGCATGTTTGAGTTCCTTGTAAATCCTAGATGCTAGGCCTTTGTCAGACATACAGTTGGCAAATATTTTTTCCCAGTCTGTGGACTGTCTCCCTGCTCTCTTGATGGTTTCTTTGGCTTTGCAGAAGCTTGTAAGTTTGATGAGGTCCCACTTGTCTATCTTATCTCTTATGGCATGGGCACTTGGGGTTTTAATCAGGAATTGGTTGTCAGTTCCAATTTCCATAAGAGTGTCTCCTGCATTTTCTAAGGTTCTAATAGCTTGAGGTTTTACGTTCAGGTCTTTAATTCATTTAGAGTTGATTTTTGTGTATGGAGATAGGTAGAGGTCCTGTTTCAATTATCTGCATGTGGTCAGTCAGTTTTCCCAGCACCATTTACTGAATAGGTTCTTCTCTCCCC
>NW_007210357.1:0-479 GCF_000164805.1 Carlito syrichta | reverse complement strand
AATAAATACGACCAATGTATATGCAATTATATAAGCAAAGACACAACTAAAAATCAATTACTACAACTAACTAGTAATAAATATTAACAAAACTTAATATTACTTTAAGAGGAGAAATTGTTGTTTCCAGTGTCTAAAAATTGAGCATAAGTTCATATACATATTCATTTTAAGAGGTTTCTTTGGGTGCCACAATAGGTATTAGTATTTTTAAAATGCAGCTCCCATTTTAGTGACATTTAGGAAACTCACTTATAATAATGCTAATCAAATATTTAATTCATAATAAGGTAGTGAATTTTGAATTTAGATTGCATTTGCAAGTTTTGTTAAAAATTTTCTCCAGATAATATTGATACTTTTTCTTGTTGGTTACATTTTTTTCTTTATTAAGGGGGAGATATTAAAGTTCATCCTGTTTTACTGGAATTGTGCTATATAATGCATACATTTCTATTCACTTGCCATTTAATGTTCTG
>NW_007210356.1:0-729 GCF_000164805.1 Carlito syrichta | reverse complement strand
TTATCAGTCATGTTACCTATGTCCTGTTCTGACCGGAATTATTATTAGCCTGGTTTTTCCATACTTTCTTGTGTGCATGATTTTTAAAGAAACTCTATTTCAGGACTTCATGGTTATTTATCTATGTTTCTATCTTACTAATAACTACCTTTCTTTTTTGAGTTGGAGTCTCACTCTTTCTCCCAGACTGGAGTGTAGTGGCCACCTCCGGCCACCACAGCCTCGACCTGATGGGCTCCGGCGATCCTTCTACCTCAGTCTTCCAGGTAGCTGGAACTACAGGCGCATGCTACCATGCCCGGCTCATTTTTGATTTATTGTAGAGATGAGGTCTCGCCAAGTTGCCCAGGTGCGTCTCGAACCCGCGGACTCAGGCATTCCACTCACCTCAGCCTCCCAAAGGTGCGGGATTACAGGCTGAGCCACTGAGCCTGGCTTAATAACTACCTTTTAAGTACTGATTTATTATTGCAGCCTATCTTCCTTCTGACATTGTAATATTAGCATTCAAATATCCATGGGTTTTATTTTGGGGAAAAAATGGACTTAGTTAGTGATATGGCCCTGAGATCTTTGTTAACAATATCCTTCATGGTGGATACCAGTTAACTTTATTAGACAACTATGACTTTTTTCAGGTAACCGACAAATGGAGATTTATAATAATTTTTTCTAAATACGCCAATTGAACCTAGAAAACAAAGCAATGCTATTTATGTGTTTTCATTA
>NW_007210355.1:0-411 GCF_000164805.1 Carlito syrichta | reverse complement strand
CATCGTGGATTTTCATTCCCAAGAATTGAAGGAAGCAAGGTGTTCACACCTATCCGAAAACGTATTCAGGGGTAAGTGGCCGTTCAAGGATCCAGTGGGCAATGTTGTCTTTTTGTTTTCACGCAGAAGTTATTGAGAGGACAGAAAAGCTCCCACAGTGGGTGGTCCCTGAGGGGGTTCCTCACGATGTGGTCTTTCATTACTATGCTCACAGAGACTTGTTGGAGTTTGGTCATAGCACAACCTAATAATATTTCATCACTTTCTGTGGTTTAGACACTTCTGCATGTTTTTCATATTATTTTCCAGCCGTTGAGCCATTTGTCTCTCAGGATTTGAACATCGCCTCAGTAACATCAAAGTCAGTTTTCTAGAATTTTCGATTATCTAAATTTTTATATGAATGAGGAG
>NW_007210354.1:0-563 GCF_000164805.1 Carlito syrichta | reverse complement strand
GATTCTCCTACCTTGGCCTCCCAAAGTGCTGTGATTATAGGAGTAAGCCACCTTACCCAGCCTCATGGTAAAATTTACATGAGGTGAAATGCACAGATCTTAAGTGTACAATTTCATATTTTGATAACTATATACACTCATTACCCCAATCAAGATACAGAACATTCCTATTATTCCAGAATATCCTTAATGCCTCCTTCCAATTGATTCTCATCTTCATAGACAATCAATGTTCTGATTTATTTCATCATAAATTAGATGTACTTGTTCTTAAACTTCATATAAACAAAGCTTACAAAATGTACTTTTTATTGCCTGACTTCAATTGCTCAGTATAATGTTTGTGAGATTTATCCATGTTGTGTGTATCTGTAGCTCATTCTTTTTGATTGCTGAATTGAATTTATAACACAATCTATTTTTCTATTCTCCTGGGGTTTTTTTTTTTCCCCCTTTGGTTTTTGTTTTGTTATATTTTTTAATCAGGGTCTCACTCTGTTGCCCAGGCTGGAGTGCAGTAACATGATCACAGATCACCACAACCTCAACTTCCTGGGCTCAGG
>NW_007210353.1:0-416 GCF_000164805.1 Carlito syrichta | reverse complement strand
CAGAACAGGTTTGAGGGGCCAAGTGGTGAGATGGGGGTGTCAGATGGGAGGGTCCCAGGGCAACCAGCCATATGCTTCCTGTGCGGTCATTTTCTTGCAGGTGTGATTTTCTTTTATTTTTCTTTTTTATTTTTTTGAGTTGGAGTCTCACTCTGTCGCCCAGAGTGGAGTGCAGTGGCCGCTTCCGGCCACCACAGCCTCAACCTGCTAGGGCTCCGGAGATCCTTCCGCCTTAGCCTTCCAAGTAGCTGGAATTACAAGCGCGCACTACCACGCCTGGCTAATTTTTGACTTATTGTAGAGATGCGGTCTCACCAAGTTGCCCAGGCGGTCCCGAACCCGCGGGCTCAGGCAATCCACTCACCTCAGCCTCCCAAGGCGCGGGATTACAGGTTGAGCCACTGAGCCCAGCAGGG
>NW_007210352.1:0-746 GCF_000164805.1 Carlito syrichta | reverse complement strand
AATGATTAACAGTACAGTGCTTGGGTTAACTGTTGAACAATACTTTTTTGAAGTCATCTTTCAAAACTCTTACCTATATTAACTCAGGAGATACCCACGATAAAACTGAGAGGCAGGTACTGCTGTTATCTTCATTTGACAGATGAGAAGCAGTGAAGTAAAATACATTTTCTAAGGTTGCACATAATGAATGGTGTAGCTGAAGTTCAGGTCCAGGAAATTTGGCTTTAGAACCCAGGCTTCTTCTGCACTGACTTGTAACTAATATGAGAGCATTAAATACAATGTTAAATTGGCTCATTTAAATGGTCACAAAGACATTTCTAGCACTTAGCGTTCATGTTTCAATTATTTATACCAGCCAAGCAACCGCTATCAACAAACGTCTTAAACAGTAGATATTTTACCAAAGGAGAAAACTGAGAATTAGGATTATGGCCCTTTTGGCAGGTTGGTTTTGAGGCATTTTGCCACTAGATTAAAGTTACATGATTTTTACATGATTCTAGCTAGCCCATGAGTTTTGTTGGCTGAAGGCTCAGAGTTGTCTGCATTCTACTTTCTCCTATCTCAGTGTTTTAATATTTTACCCTAATAGCTCCAATAAACTTCAGAAATTTGCTCCAGAAAAATGATGCAGAAGTTCTGAAAGTTAAGAATCAAATAAATACAAACTGCTGCCTAGGAACCTCATTTACTGTTTGGTGTCAATAATTAACTTATTTCTTTGGTTTAAGAAATAGACC
>NW_007210351.1:0-548 GCF_000164805.1 Carlito syrichta | reverse complement strand
AAAATACTAGCCTAGTTCCAACACCTCCAATTCTTGTCCTTGCTGTTGGGATCAGGAGAAATCAGTTCCCTCCCACTGTCTGCCCTGAGGTCACACTTGTCAGTGCTGGGTGAGACTTTTAATTGCATCAGATAAAAAAATGGAAGCTGGATTTCTAGAGGCTGTGCTCAATCAAGAAGGAATTGAGCCCTCAGTGTGTGCCCTGCCGAGTGGGACCCTGATAACAGCATCTATTCCTCCGTGGCCAGAGCCCTCTTCCTTCCTTTACCTATGGCAGTCTATACTCACACATCCCAACCCCAACTCCAGATCACCACCTGAGGGTCTTCACCAGCCCTTGGTGGTAGGAGGTCGGAGGCCCAGGACTGCTTTCTGGGCCTTCCCTGGAGCTGCAGACTGGTTGTCCGTGTTGAGTGTCTCCATCTCCTGGTCCCTGACTGACCCCGCTCTGTGCACCTGTTCACTCACACCCAAGTCCTCATGGCTGCTGTGAAGATCATTTCATCACAGAGATACGGAAAGTGACAGGCTGGATGCTCTTAAGAGTG
>NW_007210350.1:0-495 GCF_000164805.1 Carlito syrichta | reverse complement strand
ACTGAAGCAGGTGGGAATGGCCAGCTCCCGTGCCTCATTATGCCCTGCAAAGTATGCGGCGTTGAGAGCTTTACCGGTCTTGTGAGCGGTGTGCTACTCGGGCAGGGCCGAAAGAACAAGCGGTGGTGTTATCTAGCACTATGTTTTAAAGTAGGGACTTGGCAGAGATCACAAGTCTCTAAGAGACTTCCCAACGGTTTTACAGGGACAAGCAGCTGATGACGATCTCGGGCGAGGCCTAAATCTTTAGAAACAGACTCACTCTCAACTAACCTGGCTGCTAGCATTTGGAAACAAGAACAGTCTGTTCAGTCCCTTAGATGCCAGAGAGAGATGACAAAGTTATTTCCTCCCAGGTTAGTGTCCACTGGTGCTGAGTTAGCAAAGGCCAGGTAGCCTAGAAAGAGAGATTGCTATGTTTTCTTTCCAGGTGGATTCCAAATGAACTCCTCTGGAAATCCATGAAGGGGAACGCAGGCTAAAGAAGGGAGAGGG
>NW_007210349.1:0-663 GCF_000164805.1 Carlito syrichta | reverse complement strand
TTAAAAATGTTTGTCTTTTTTATATCCCTGAATATACACAAAGTTTACCATGGCACATCTATTTTTTATTACAATGCTCGCTTCTTAAAGAAACATCATTTCTTTTAAAGAAGCTCTCTCTGTTATTTAGGTTGAAAAATGTAAAGCAATGGCTTTAACTGAGCATTAACAAAGAGAAGTGGTTTTTCTCTTCGTTATAAAAAAGAGAAATAGAATAGCAAGATTGGTAAGTTAGAACTAAAACATCAAGATTTTAAAATGTATAATTATAATAAATTATAGAAATTTGGGTTCAAGTAACTGTAAATGTTCTTTCTATGTACGCAAACTCCTCTTGAATTAAAAAAAAAAAGTCTTCCAGCTCATGCCTATAATCCCAGCTCTTTGGGAGACCAAGGCAGGAAGATCCCTTGAGTCCAGGAGTTCAAGACCAGCCTATGCAACATAGCGAGATCTTGTCTCTACAAAAAATTTAAAAATTAGTCAGGTGTAGTGGCACATACTTGTAGTCCCAGCTACTGAGGAGGTTGAGGTGGAAGGGTCGCCTGAGCCCAGGAGGTTGAGGCTATAGTGAGCCATGATCCTACCTACCACTGCACTCTAGCCTGGATGACAGAGTAAGACTCTGACTCAAAACAAATGAAAAAAGGCATGTGATGCCAG
>NW_007210348.1:0-756 GCF_000164805.1 Carlito syrichta | reverse complement strand
TTAGTCACCTAGTTAAGTCAGCAATCTAGCTAGTTAATTATTCAGTTAATTCAGCTGGCAAGCCAGTGGGCTATGTAGGTAGGTAGCTACATAGTCAGCTGTCTAGCCTTTATGCTATCTAGTTATGCCAACTAGTTAAGTCAACTGGCTATACAACTGTCTAGTTAGGTAGATAAGTAGTTAAGTCTGCTGGCTAGCCAGCTGTCTACAGCATTAAGTCATCTAATTAAATCAGTTGGCTAGGCTTCTGGCTAGCAAGGTTGCTAGGCAATTAAGTCAGGTGGCTAGAGAACTGGCCAGCTAGATAAGTCAGCTACTTTAGTCAGCTGGCTAACCAGTTGGTTAGCTAGTTAAGTCAGTACGTTATTTCAGTTCTCTAGTCACTGGCTAGCTAGTTAAAAACTATTTACGTCAGATGGAAAGCCAGCTGGCTAGCTAGTTATTTCAGCTAGTTATTCAGCTTTTCAAGCTAGGAAGCTAGCTAGCTAAGTGAGCTAGATATGTCAGCTAGTTAACTAATTAAGTCAGCTAGCTAGCCAGCTTGCTAGCTAGGCAGATAGCTAGTTATGTCAACTGTCTAGCAAGCAGGTTGGCTAGTTAATTCACCTAGTTAAGTCAGATGACTAGCCTGTTGGCTAGGTAGTTAGCTTGCTAGTTAAGTCAGCTGGCTAGCTAGGTAACTCACCTAGATAATTCAGCTGGATAGCCAGCTGGCTAGCTATATAGCAAGCTAGTTAATAAACTGACTAGAAAGCA
>NW_007210347.1:0-757 GCF_000164805.1 Carlito syrichta | reverse complement strand
CGTGTCAGATAATACTGCTGTTTATATATTGCAAAGCTAACAGTCTATATTAGAGTAAACTAAAATAGCAACAGGTAGTCTCTGTGTTGTGTTTGTTTGTTATTTGTTTTTAACGGGGATCGCAACTGGTTCACATTCATCTTTTCCCATCAGGCATGAAGATCTTTTCTGGTACTTTCTATGGTAGCCTGATAACCAGAGCTCACCGTGTTAGTCAAAATAAATGAATTTTATTCAGTACCTTCATTCAAGTCTGAAGTACAGTAAAACCGGCTATGAAATGTGGTTGAACCTGTATGGCGGATGGCATAGCAGACCGACAGCAAAACCAATACAGTGATTTGGGATTGAGCAGTAGCAGTCTCTTTAGTCTTGTCTTTTCTTTTTTTTTTTTGAGGTGGCGTCTCACTCAGTTGCCCAGACTGGAGTGCAGTGGCCGCTCCCAGCCACCGCAGCCTCGGCCTGCTGGGCTCCGGCGATCCTTCCGCCTCAGCCTTCCGCCTCAGCCTTCCGAGTAGCTGGAATTATAGGCACGTGCTACCATGCCTGGCTGATTTTTTCATGTATTGTAGAGATGAGGTCTCGCTGCCCAGGCAGGTCTCGAACCCTCGGGCTCGGGCAATCCACTCACCTCAGCCTCCCAAAGGTGCGGGATTACAGGCTGAGCCACCGAGCCCGGCTTCTTTATTCTTTTCTGAGTGATAACCTGATGAAATGGGCGGGCGGCACCATTGAAGCTTGAGGCAGGGATGCTCAG
>NW_007210346.1:0-742 GCF_000164805.1 Carlito syrichta | reverse complement strand
ACTCATGGTCTAATCATCAGAGTTAGGACTGCTGGGACCATAGGACCACTGTGGGGATAAGTCAGCTTCAGATGGAGCATCTGATAGCCATCCCATCTCCCCCGATCAAAGAAAGAAAAGAGGGCAGCCCCCTCGAGTCCCCTACTGCTGTGGAAGCTTTTCTGTGCTCTCAATAAATCCTGCTTTCTTAAAAAAAAGAAAACAGAAAGAAAGAAAAGGACAAGGTAACCACTGGGAGAGGGAGGAGGATGGTGGAATAGAGAGGAAAGGATGTGGAAGGAAGAGGTTTGGGAGGGAAAGGGTCATCAAAATGACCTGGGAGTTTTTGCAAACCGCCTGTTCATCCCTCACCCTTAAATTGTTGAGATGTCACAACACAAGGAGCAGCTGAAACTCACTACTATGCATGCTAACATAGATGCTAGAATGTTCTTTCTGATGTGAGCATACTAGAGTTCCCGGAGTGCTCATCAAGGAACTCTCTTCCACCTTTAGCATCCAGAACTTATCACAATGATCGTCAGCATTCCCCATCCTGGTTTCCTCCCCTGCCCCTTCTTCCTGCTACAATGCCAACCCGACGGGGCCCCACCACCCTCTACTAGAGCAAGTCTGCACCTGGGTTGCACATTAAAGTCAAAAAAAGAGGTTTCACAACAGGTGCCTGGTTCATATTCCCGGAAGCTGATTTAGTTATCCTAGGACATGGTCAGGCACCCAGATTTTTAAAGCCCTGGGAGAG
>NW_007210345.1:0-514 GCF_000164805.1 Carlito syrichta | reverse complement strand
GATATCTGAGATAACAGTAATAAAGAATACTGTGAATGAAATAAATAACAAATTGATGAGCATGGAAAGCAGAATTACCCAAGCAGAAGAAAGAATCTCAGAGCTTGAGGACCAAAATAAAGAAATAACCCAAACTCTTAAAAACACAGAAAATAAGCTCAAAAAGACAGAACAAAACCTTCAAGAGATGAGTGACTACCTCAAGAGGCCTAACCTAAGAATAATCGGACTCCCTGAGGCAGAAAGAGAAACAGAGACCACATTGGAACAAACTTTCCATGAGATCACTCAAGAAAACTTCCTTTATCTAATCAGTGATACAAAAATTCAAACACAAGAGATTCAGAGAACCCCCGCAAGACAACAAATGAGAAGACCAACTCCTAGACACATAATAATTCGCCTAAATAAAGTAGGCACAAAAGAAAAAATCCTAAAGGCAGCAAGAGAAAAAGACCAGATCACCTACCATGGAAGACCAATCAGAATAGCAGCAGATTTATCTGCAGAAACC
>NW_007210344.1:0-578 GCF_000164805.1 Carlito syrichta | reverse complement strand
CAAACTCTTAAAAACACAGAAAATAAGCTCAAAAAGACAGAACAAAACCTTCAAGAGATGAGTGACTACCTCAAGAGGCCTAACCTAAGAATAATCGGACTCCCTGAGGCAGAAAGAGAAACAGAGACCACATTGGAACAAACTTTCCATGAGATCATTCAAGAAAACTTCCCTTATCTAATCAGTGATGCAAAAATTCAAACACAAGAGATTCAGACAACCCCCGCAAGACAACAAATGAGAAGACCAACTCCTAGACACATAATAATTCACCTAAATAAAGTAGGCACAAAAGAAAAAATCCTAAAGGCAGCAAGAGAAAAAGGCCAGATCACCTACCATGGAAGACCAATCAGAATAGCAGCAGATTTATCTGTAGAAACCCTGCAGGCTAGGAGAGCTTGGAGCCCTATCTTCAAAGTCCTAAAAGATAAACAATTTCAACCAAGAATGACCTACCCGGCCAAGCTAAGCTTCATGAGTGAGGGAGAATTAAAATCTTTCCCAGATATCCAATCCCTAAGAACTTATGCTGCCACCAAACCACCTCTACATGAAACACTTTAGAAAAGTACTAA
>NW_007210343.1:0-390 GCF_000164805.1 Carlito syrichta | reverse complement strand
GCTGACTGCCTTGGTGGTGCTTGTTTTGAATGTCCGTCTCCCTTGGAAAGTGCTGTGTGAGAAGTGTGCTGCACTGTGAGGTTCTGGCACTGAGTGTGCGTGCTGTCATTCCTCCTTCCCACTTGTTCCCTTTCGTGTATCTTACGCTCTACAGGGTGACTGCTTTGGCGTGCGGCTTGTCAACCTCTCCCATTCGGGAATGCTCATCTCCCCTGTGCCACAATGAGGGATCTGAGACATTCACAGTTCCCTGTGGGGAGGCATTATGTGCAACCCGGGGGAATTCTGAATTGCTCTTTCCTGACACCTTCTCCTGTCAGGGAAAGCAATGAGACTGTGGATTGGTGGTCGGAGTGGCCTTTCTTAGGCCTGGGGTGCACGGGCACCTTC
>NW_007210342.1:0-537 GCF_000164805.1 Carlito syrichta | reverse complement strand
TAACCCCTGTAAGAACGGCCTTCATTAATAACACAAACAATATCAGATGCTGGAAAAGATTTGGGGGAAAAAAATGCTTCTGCACTGCATGTGGACTGAAAAGTACAGCAACATCTTTGGAAATCAGTGTGGCGGTTTCTAAAGGGACAAGAAATTGACCTACCATGTGACCCTGTAATTCCCCTGTAGGGAATAAACCTGGAGGAACTCAGATCTTTTACAAAACGATATCTGCATAAGCATGCTTATTGCAGCTCTAATCACATTTGAAAAAAACCTGACACCAACCATGTCGCACTTCAAAGCTGGAATGGATAAAATGAATGTGGAACATACACAAAATGGAATGTTACGCATCCCTGACAAGTGACAGGTATAAGGATGTTGCAGAAAGCTTGATGGATATGAAATTCGGTCATTCTCCGTGAATCATCATGGAAACAAAGAATAGAGTTCCAAATGTTCTCCCTCATGAGCTGCACTTGATGGATTAGAGTGCTAGAAGAAAGTGATTGGCAGTAGTAGAAAACTGTTTTG
>NW_007210341.1:0-513 GCF_000164805.1 Carlito syrichta | reverse complement strand
AGCAACATCTTGGAAATCAGTGTGGCGGTTTCTAAAGGGACAAGAAATTGACCTTCCATGTGACCCTGTAATTCGCCTGTAGGGAATAAACCTGGAGGAACTCAGATCTTTTACAAAACGATATTTGCATAAGCATGCTTATTGCAGCTTTAATCACATTGAAAAAAACCTGACACCAACCATGTCGCACTTCAAAGCTGGAATGGATAAAATGAATGTGGAACATTCACAAAATGGAATGTTACGCATCCCTGACAAGTGACAGGTATAAGGATGTTGCAGAAAGCTTGATGGATATGAAATTCGGTCATTCTCCGTGAATCATCATGGAAACAAAGAATAGAGTTCCAAATGTTCTCCCTCATGAGCTGCACTTGATGGATTAGAGTGCTAGAAGAAAGTGATTGGCAGTAGTAGAAAACTGTTTTGGGGTAGGGGTGGGATTGGCTGTGGAGTTATATTGTTAAGGGAGGGAGGGGCAGACCTCACCATCCAGGGACCATGCCTAATCAA
>NW_007210340.1:0-313 GCF_000164805.1 Carlito syrichta | reverse complement strand
AAAGGACATGCACACACTCAAAGCAAGAGGATGGGAAACAAATATCAGACGAATGGAACACATAAGAAAGGAGGAGTTGAGATCCTAATTTCAGACAAAATACCATTTAAGCTATCAAAAATTTAAAAAGATACAGAGGGCCACTACATAATGATAAAAGCTTCACTCCACCAACAAGAAATATCTATCCTAAACATATATGCACCCAACATAGGTGCGCCAACTTTTATAAAACAACTGCTAGGAAAACTAAAGAAAGATATTGACTCTAAACCATCATAACTGGGGACTTTAATACCCCACTAACAACCAT
>NW_007210339.1:0-542 GCF_000164805.1 Carlito syrichta | reverse complement strand
CTAGAGTTTTCTGATCCTCAGTAATCTCTCATGAAAGCAGTTATTTCACCAGAGTGCTTACTATATCCGTGTGAATGTTTATTGTGCTAGTTTTAGCTCAGTGATGTCATTAGATGCTCACAGAGGCAAAGATCATATTTCAGTCCCCTGTAGTTAAGTCTGTCCATCTTCCTTCCTTCCTTCCTTCCTTCCTTCCTTCCTTCCTTCCTTCCTTCCTTCCTTCCTTCCTTCCTTCCTTCCTACCTGAGTCAAAGTCTCATTCTGTCGCCCAGACTGGAGCGCAGTGGCAAGATCACTGCTCACCGTAGCCTTAACTGCTTGGGCTCAGGTGATCCTCCCACTTCAGCCTCTGGAGTAGCAGAGATTACAGGTGTGCCACCACGCCTGGCTAACTTTTTTTTTTTTTTTTGTAGAGACAAGGTCTTGCTATGTTGCTCAGGCTGATCTCGTGTTCTTTGGCTCAAGTAGTCCTCTCGCCTTGGCCTCCATAAGTGCTGGGGATATAGGTGTAAACCACCATGCCCAGGCTATGTTGTTATTTT
>NW_007210338.1:0-541 GCF_000164805.1 Carlito syrichta | reverse complement strand
AGCCATTGTATTCCGTGTGAGACGCCCGTGTCAAAAAAGAAAACTTTTCAGCATTCTCCGCTGAATGAAGCATGCTTGGCTACCCATGGCTGTGGAAATCTGGATCCAGTCGGTGCAGCAGCTGAAGTTGCACTCTGGTCACCAAATGCTCCCCGCCTAGTATAGTGCATATACAGGAGAGCTCTGAGAATCAGGGAGGAGAGCACGCAGAAAGCCAGTGTATACAGACTGCCAATGAAGAGCAGTGCATCGCAGGCTTCAATAGCGTGTCCCCAGGAAGACCCAGCTTCACCCCCAGTGTAACAGAGGCTCTCCGTGCTTACTCGGCAATGAAAACGGCACAGCCTTGGTAGTCCTTATTAAGTTTAAACGCCATAGGGAAAAACAACTTAGAATTCTCCCCATCCACACATAATGCTCTCCTGCTCGTGACTGTGGAGCACTTGTGTCACTCATTGCGGCACTATGCCTTGCAGATTTCTCTCCGTGAAACACGGAGGTTTCACGCTCGTACTCTTAGGCCCTCTAGGGAAAGGAACAC
>NW_007210337.1:0-520 GCF_000164805.1 Carlito syrichta | reverse complement strand
CATTCTCCGCTGAATGAAGCATGCTTGGCTACCCATGGCTGTGGAGATCTGGATCCAGTCAGTGCAGCAGCTGAAGTTGCACTCTGGTCACCAAATCCTCCCCGCCTAGTATAGTGCATACACAGGAGAGCTCTGAGAATCAGGGAGGAGTGCACGCACAAAGCCAGTGTATACAAACTGCCAATGAAGTGCAGTGCAGCGCAGGCTTCAATAGCGTGTCCCCAGGAAGACCCAGCTTCACCCCCAGTGTAACAGAGGCTCTCCGTGCTTACTCAGCAATGAAAACGGCACAGCCTTGGTAGTCCTTAATAGGTTTAAACGCCATAGGGACAAACAACTTAGAATTCTCCCCATCCACACATAATGCTCTCCTGCTCGTGACTGTGGAGCACTTGTATCACTCATTGCGGCACTATGTCTTGCAGATTTCTCTCCGTGAAACACGGACGTTTCACGGTCGTACGCAAAGGCCCTCTATGGAAAGGAACACAATTCAAGGGGAAAGAGTGAGAATGAGGTA
>NW_007210336.1:0-507 GCF_000164805.1 Carlito syrichta | reverse complement strand
CTTGGCTACCCATGGCTGTGAGATCTGGATCCAGTCAGTGCAGCAGCTGAATTTGCAATATGGTCACCAAAAGCTCCCCGCCTAGTATACTGCATATACAGGAGAGCTCTGAGAATCAGGGAGGAGAGCACGCAGAAAGCCAGTGTATACAGATTGCCAATGAAGAGCAGTGCAGCGCAGGCTTCAATAGAGTGTCCCCAGGAAGACCCAGCTTCACCCCCAGTGTAACAGAGGCTCTCCGTGCTTACTCGGCAATGAAATCGGCACAGCCTTGGTAGTCCTTATTAGGTTTAAACGCCATAGGGAAAAACAACTTAGAATTCTCCCCATCCACACATAATGCTCTCCTGGTCGTGACTGTGGAGCACTTGTGTCATTCATTGCGGCACTATGCCTTGCAGATTTCTTTCCGTGAAACACGGAGGTTTCACGTTTGTACGCAAAGGCCCTTTAGGGAAAGGAACACAAATCAAGGGGAAAGAGGAGAATGAGGTGTACAGCAGGCGG
>NW_007210335.1:0-689 GCF_000164805.1 Carlito syrichta | reverse complement strand
CCAATGGCTCTCGGGCCTCGTTGGAAAATGAACCTGCAGAGCCATTGTATTCCGTGTGAGACGCCCGTGTCAAAAGAGAAAACTTTTCAGCATTCTCCGCTGAATGAAGCATGCTTGGCTACCCATGGCTGTGGAGATCTGGATCCAGTCAGTGCAGCAGCTGAAGTTGCACTCTGGTCACCAAATCCTCCCCGCCTAGTATAGTGCATACACAGGAAAGCTCTGAGAATCAGGGAGGAGTGCACGCACAAAGCCAGTGTATACAGACTGCCAATGAAGTGCAGTGCAGCGCAGGCTTCAATAGCGTGTCCCCAGGAAGACCCAGCTTCACCCCCAGTGTAACAGAGGCTCTCCGTGCTTACTCAGCAATGAAAACGGCACAGCCTTGGTAGTCCTTAATAGGTTTAAACGCCATAGGGACAAACAACTTAGAATTCTCCCCATCCACACATAATGCTCTCCTGCTCGTGACTGTGGAGCACTTGTATCACTCATTGCGGCACTATGTCTTGCAGATTTCTCTCCGTGAAACACGGACGTTTCACGCTCGTACGCAAAGGCCCTCTATGGAAAGGAACACAATTCAAGGGGAAAGAGTGAGAATGAGGTATTACAGCAGGCGGCAATGAAGAATAATAGTCACAGCAAAGAGGTGACACTGCAGCACACATTGGGCAGAGACTTAAGCC
>NW_007210334.1:0-578 GCF_000164805.1 Carlito syrichta | reverse complement strand
CCCATGACTGTGGAGATCTGGATCCAGTCAGTGCAGCAAGCTGAAGGTTGCACTCTGGTCACCAAATGCTCCCCGCCTAGTATAGTGCATATACAGGAGAGCTCTGAGAATCAGGGAGGAGAGCAAGCACAAAGCCAGTGTATACAGACTGCCAATGAAGTGCAGTGCAGCGCAGGCTTCAATAGCGTGTCCCCAGGAAGACCCAGCTTCACCCCCAGTGTAACAGAGGCTCTCCGTGCTTACTCAGCAATGAAAACTGCACAGCCTTGGTAGTCCTTATTAGGTTTAAACGCCATAGGGAAAAACAACTAAGAATTCTCCCCATCCACACATAATGCTCTCCTGCTCGTGACTGTGGAGCACTTGTGTCACTCATTGCGGCACTATGCCTTGCAGATTTCTCTCCGTGAAACACGGAGGTTTCACGCTCGTACGCAAAGGCCCTCTATGGAAAGGAACACAAATAAAGGGGAAAGAGTGAGAATGAGGTATTACAGCAGGCGGCAATGAAGAATAATAGTCACAGCAAAGAGGTGACACTGCAGCACACATTGGGCACAGACTTAAGCCAGGAAGGG
>NW_007210333.1:0-713 GCF_000164805.1 Carlito syrichta | reverse complement strand
GAAAGCAAACCAATGGCTCTCGGGCCTCGTTGGCAAATGAACCCGCAGAGCCATTGTATTCCGTGTGAGAGGCCCGTGTCAAAAGAGAAAACTTTTCAGCATTCTCCGCTGAATGCAGCATGCTTGGCTACCCATGGCTGTGGAGATCTGGATCCAGTCAGTGCAGCAGCTGAAGTTGCACTCTGGCCACCAAATCCTCCCCGCCTAGTATAGTGCATATACAGGAGAGCTCTGAGAATCAGGGAGGAGAGCACGCACAAAGCCAGTGTATACAGACTGCCAATGAAGTGCAGTGCAGCGCAGGCTTCAATAGCGTGTCCCCAGGAAGACCCAGCTTCACCCCCAGTGTAACAGAGGCTCTCCGTGCTTACTCAGCAATGAAAACGGCACAGCCTTGGTAGTCCTTATTAGGTTTAAACGCCATAGGGACAAACAAATTAGAATTCTCCCCATCCACACATAATGCTCTCCTGCTCGTGACTGTGGAGCACTTGTGTCACTCATTGCGGAACTATGTCTTGCAGATTTCTCTCCGTGAAACACGGAGGTTTCACGCTCGTACGCAAAGGCCCTCTATGGCAAGGAACACAAATCAAGGGGAAAGAGTGAGAATGAGGTATTACAGCAGGCGGCAATGAAGAATAATAGTCACAGCAAAGAGGTGACACTGCAGCACACATTGGGCACAGACTTAAGCCAGGAAGGTGCCCGTG
>NW_007210332.1:0-818 GCF_000164805.1 Carlito syrichta | reverse complement strand
GGAAAGCAAAACAATGGCTCTCGGGCCTTCGTTGGCAAATGAACCCGCAGAGCCATTGTATTTCGTGTGAGACGCCCGTGTCAAAAGAGAAAACTTTTCAGCATTCTCCGCTGAATGAAGCATGCTTGGCTACCCATGGCTGTGGAGATCTGGATCCAGTCAGTGCAGCAGCTGAATTTGCACTCTGGTCACCAAATGCTCCCCGCCTAGTATACTGCATATACAGGAGAGCTCTGAGAATCAGGGAGGAGAGCACGCAGAAAGCCAGTGTATACAGACTGCCAATGAAGAGCAGTGCAGCGCAGGCTTCAATAGCGTGTCCCCAGGAAGACCCAGCTTCACCCCCAGTGTAACAGAGGCTCTCCGTGCTTACTCGGCAATGAAAACGGCACAGCCTTGGTAGTCCTTATTAGGTTTAAACGCCATAGGGAAAAACAACTTAGAATTCTCCCCATCCACACATAATGCTCTCCTGCTCGTGACTGTGGAGCACTTGTGTCACTCATTGCGGCACTATGCCTTGCAGATTTCTCTCCGTGAAACACGGAGGTTTCACGCTCGTACGCAAAGGCCCTCTAGGGAAAGGAACACAAATCAAGGGGAAAGAGTGAGAATGAGGTGTTACAGCAGGCGGCAATGAAGAATAATAGTCACAGCAAAGAGGTGACACTGCAGCACACATTGGGCACAGACTTAAGCCAGGAAGGTGCCCGTGCACCCCAGGCCTAAGAAAGGCCACGCCCACCAGCAATCCACAGTCTCATTGCTTTCCCTGGCAGGAGAAGGTGTCAAGAAAGAGCAATTCAGAATCCCCCGGG
>NW_007210331.1:0-696 GCF_000164805.1 Carlito syrichta | reverse complement strand
AACTTGTGGGAGCTGTCTATACGTAGCGTCGTGTCTATGAGAACTGAGTTAACTTTACTCCTTCGTCTCCCGTGAGGATACCTTGAAAAATTGTTTTTTGTTTAATTGTTCTGTTCAGCATTCTTAACCCTATCTTGAAAGGGAAGTGGTGGAAGACTATATCCACGTATACTTCTTGATCTTCAGGGAAAAGCTGAAAGTTTCACCATGGCGTAATCATGATAGTTTTGTGTGTTCCTATGTGGCCTTTATCAGGTGAAGGAGGTTGTCTTCTATTCTGAGTTACATTTTAGTGTTTGTATCATGAATCAGTGTGAATTTTTCTCAAATCCCTTCGACCTCCATAAAGAAGGTTGTATGTGGCTACTTTTATACTGCTAGTGCGGAATTTTCCTTTGTTGAGTTTTGTTGAAATGACATTTACGTTTTGTACGTTGTGCTACACATGTTTCCCAGAAATCAATCCCACTTGGCATGGTTTCTAATTGAATTCATTTTACTATACGTGGCTGAGGATTGGTGTCCGAAATGCCGATGAATGCCTTCCAATGAATAATTGAAGAAAAAGCCTAGAGATTCCACACCTGCACCAACAGTATGGGAGCTCGCTGGACATCCGCTCGGAGAACAATCCTAGCCCATGATAGCTGCTGCTTTCCAAAAGCTCTTGAAAGTCTCTGGAAGTTGTCCTAAGTT
>NW_007210330.1:0-707 GCF_000164805.1 Carlito syrichta | reverse complement strand
TCTGGTGAACTTGTTGGAGCTGTCTATACGTAGCGTCGTGTCTATGAGAAGCTGAGTTTAACTTTACTCCTTCGTCGCCCGTGAGGATACCTTGAAAAATTGTTTTTTGTTTAATTGTTCTGTTCAGCATTCTTAACCCTATCTTGAAGGGAAATGGTGGAAGACTATATCCACGTATACTTCTTGATCTTCAGGGAAAAGCTGAAAGTTTCACCATGGCGTAATCATGATAGTTTTGTGTGTTCCTATGTGGCCTTTATCAGGTGAAGGAGGTTGTCTTCTATTCTGAGTTACATTTTAGTGTTTGTATCATGAATCAGTGTGAATTTTTCTCAAATCCCTTCGACCTCAATAAAGAAGGTTGTATGTGGCTACTTTTATACTGCTAGTGCGGAATTTTCCTTTGTTGAGTTTTGTTGAAATGACATTTACGTTTTGTACGTTGTGCTACACATGTTTCCCAGAAATCAATCCCACTTGGCATGGTTTCTAATTGAATTCATTTTACTATACGTGGCTGAGGATTGGTGTCCGAAATGCCGATGAATGCCTTCCAATGAATAATTGAAGAAAAAGCCTAGAGATTCCACACCTGCACCAACAGTATGGGAGCTCGATGGACATCCACTCGGAGAACAATCCTAGCCCATGATAGCTGCTGCTTTCCAAATGTTCTTGAAAGTCTCTGGAAGTTGTCCTAATTTAGG
>NW_007210329.1:0-781 GCF_000164805.1 Carlito syrichta | reverse complement strand
TGTGTATGTGTGTGTGTGTCTGGTGAACTTGTGGGAGCTGTCTATACGTAGCGTCGTGTCTATGAGAACTGAGTTAAATTTACTCCTTCGTCTCCCGTGAGGATACCTTGAAAAATTGTTTTTTGTTTAATTGTTCTGTTCAGCATTCTTAACCCTACCTTGAAGGAAAGTGGTGGAAGACTATATCCACGTATACTTCTTGATCTTCAGGGAAAAGCTGAAAGTTTCACCATGGCGTAATCATGATAGTTTTGTGTGTTCCTATGTGGCCTTTATCAGGTGAAGGAGGTTGTCTTCTATTCTGAGTTACATTTTAGTGTTTGTATCATGAATCAGTGTGAATTTTTTCCTCAAATCCCTTCGACCTCAATAAAGAAGGTTGTATGTGGCTACTTTTATACTGCTAGTGCGGAATTTTCCTTTGTTGAGTTTTGTTGAAATGACATTTACGTTTTGTACGTTGTGCTACACATGTTTCCCAGAAATCAATCCCACTTGGCATGGTTTCTAATTGAATTCATTTTACTATACGTGGCTGAGGATTGGTGTCCGAAATGCCGATGAATGCCTTCCAATGAATAATTGAAGAAAAAGCCTAGAGATTCCACACCTGCACCAACAGTATGGGAGCTCGGTGGACATCCGCTCGGCGAACAATCCTAGCCCATGATAGCTGCTGCTTTCCAAAAGCTCTTGAAAGTCTCTGGAAGTTGTCCTAAGTTAGGCATCCAAGCCACCAGACAGGTTTGGTCTCCGAGAGAGCATTGAGGGTAGGTGGCAC
>NW_007210328.1:0-768 GCF_000164805.1 Carlito syrichta | reverse complement strand
TCTCTCTTTCTGCCTCAGGAAGTCCAATTACTCTAGGATCGGTCTCTCGAAGTAATCACTCATCTGTTGAAGATTTGTCTGTCTTTTTAAGCTCCTTTTCTATGTTGTTGACAGTTTGGTTTAGTTCTATATTTTGGTCCTCATGGTCTGAGATTCTTTCTTCTGCTTGGCTAATTCTGCTTTCCATGCTTATCAGTTTATTGTTTATTTCATTCGCAGTATTCTTTACTACTATTATCTCAGTTATCAACTCCTTCCTAGTCTTCTCTTGTCCCTCCTCAATTCTTTTTAATCTCTCCATTAATATCTTGATATCTGGGTTTGTAGTTTGAGACCAGTCATTCTGGGGGTTCTTCATTGTTTGCATCCCAAAGTCTATTTTCTCAGTGTCTGACCTCCCTGTGAGAGACTCATATTCTTCTTTTGGTTTTTCTTCATGTGTATAGATTTTTCTCTCCCCCTTTCCCTCCCCTTCTTTAATTCTGTTTTTCAGGGAATGTGGGGTTGCTTTTACTTCTTTTTGTTCAATTTCCTGTCCTTCCTTATGAGCATCCTCTGGCTTTGTTCACTTTTGAGGCTAGACTGTAGGTTGGGCCTGTCTTTTTTCAGTTTTGAGATTTAATTGAGGGGGAAGTTGTGATTCAGAAACTATCTGCAGATCACGAGTATCCACCAACAGGTGTATGGGCACACTGGAACCCACTTCCCACTGCCTTGCAATCTGTCCACGCAGTGGGGTTTAGGTTTGCTTCCTGGCACCAAAGGAGG
>NW_007210327.1:0-817 GCF_000164805.1 Carlito syrichta | reverse complement strand
GAATGCTTGTTGCAGGGTGGACTCTGTCTCTCTTCTGCCTCAGGAAGTCCAATTACTCTTAGGTTCGGTCTCTCGAAGTAATCACTCATCTCTTGAAGGTTTTGTTCTGTCTTTTTAAGCTCCTTTTCTATGTTGTTGACAGTTTGGTTTAGTTCTATATTTTGGTCCTCATGTTCTGAGATTCTTTCTTCTGCTTGGCTAATTCTGCTTTCCATGCTTATCAGTTTATTGTTTATTTCATTCGCAGTATTCTTTACTACTATTATCTCAGTTATCAACTCCTTCCTAGTCTTCTCTTGTCCCTCCTCAATTCTTTTTAATCTCTCCATTAATATCTTGATATCTGGGTTTGTAGTTTGAGACCAGTCATTCTGGGGGTTCTTCATTGTTTGCATCCCAAAGTCTATTTTCTCAGTGTCTGACCTCCCTGTGAGAGACTCATATTCTTCTTTTGGTTTTTCTTCATGTGTATAGATTTTTCTCTCCCCCTTTCCCTCCCCTTCTTTAATTCTGTTTTTCAGGGAATGTGGGGTTGCTTTTACTTCTTTTTGTTCAATCTCCTGTCCTTCCTTATGAGCATCCTCTGGCTTTGTTCACTTTTGAGGCTAGACTGTAGGTTGGGCCTGTCTTTTTTCAGTTTTGAGATTTAATTGAGGGGGAAGTTGTGATTCAGAAACTCTGCAGATCACGAGTATCCACCAACAGGTGTATGGGCACACTGGAACCCACTTCCCACTGCCTTGCAATCTGTCCACGCAGTGGGGTTTAGGTTTGCTTCCTGGCACCAAAGGAGGTAAGAAAAAGGAAAATAATGGAA
>NW_007210326.1:0-705 GCF_000164805.1 Carlito syrichta | reverse complement strand
TGCGATGTGCTACTGGCAGTGGTGGTGGTGGCTGCAGCAGCTGCGGTGGTGGCGGCGGCGTCTGCGCTGCAGTGGCTGCCCAGTCCGCCATGATGACCCAGCGGTGGCAACAGCCAAGCTCCGTATGAAGAGCAGGCTGCGATTTTAGGATCTGCAGCCCCCAGGGCGAGAGCCAGAGACCCAATGCAGTTCTTCTTTGCAGAAGGTTTCACAGACCAGGTAGCCCTGTTGCCATCTTGCCGGAAGTCCATCCAGTCATTTTCTTATAGTATTACATTGGATGTTCAAGGTCCACTATATGAGTGTGAGCATGTGATACTCAGATCTTTGTTTCTGTGAGAGGTCACTCAGTATTATAGACTCTAGTTCCATCCAGGTTGCTGCGAAATTCATGATTTTGTTCTTTTTTATGGCTGCGTAGTATTCCATCATGTATATGTACCACATTCTTTTAATCCAGTCCTCTTTTGATGGGCAGGATGGTTGCTTCCAGTTTCTTGCTAATGTGAACAATGCTGTGATAAACATACATGTGCAGGTATTTTTTTTATAGAGTGATTTGAGTTCTTCAGGATATATTCCCAGTAGGGGGATTGCGGGTCATATGGGAGGTTGATATTTAGAGCTTTTATGAATCGTCACACTGCTTTCTTCAGAGGTTGCACTAGTTACACTCCCACCAACTGTGTAGAAGTGTTCCCTTTT
>NW_007210325.1:0-731 GCF_000164805.1 Carlito syrichta | reverse complement strand
GGCAGTTCTGTATACACTGGCTTTGTGCGTGCTCTCCTCCCTGATTCTCAGAGCTCTCCTGTATATGCACTATTCTAGACGGGGAGCATTGGTGACCAGAGTGCAACTTCAGCTGCTGCACTGACTGGATCCAGATCTCCACAGCCATGGGTAGCCAAGCATGCTTCATTCAGCGGAGAATGCTGAAAAGTTTTCTCTTTTGACACGGGCGTCTCACACGGAATACAATGGCTCTGCGGGTTCATTTGCCAACGAGGCCCGAGAGCCATTGTTTGCTTTCCGGAAAACAACAGTCTTCCGTGGGAGACATTCCTCCAAACGGCACGTCACTGAATGGGGGGGCAACAAGTATTATAGTGGCTTGGTCTTTGGCGTGACGCCTGATTCTCCCTGTTTTACAGCGTGTATTATCCTACATTGAATGCAAAGGCCTAGCAGAGCTGTATGCAACGTTTCCTGTATACAAAGGGCACAACTCCATGGTGCCACACTGAGCGACATGACCGGTTCGCTGTCATCTTTGGGAAAGCATGATTTGTTCACCTACTGAATTCTAAAGTGTTTTTGATTTGACCTGTCCGTCTCCTATCCAAAGCCATTGCTCTTCCGTTGGCATTTACGAGGAAGAGCTGACAGGCTTGGCTTGCTGGCTGTGAGTGTGCATCAGCTTGGGAAATGCTGTGTCAAATGTTGACTGCATTGTGATGTATTTTCCAGTCGTTTGATTCTTG
>NW_007210324.1:0-752 GCF_000164805.1 Carlito syrichta | reverse complement strand
TGCACTTCATTGGCAGTCTGTATACACTGGCTTGTGCGTGCTCTCCTCCTGATTTCAGAGCTCTCCTGTATATGCACTAAACTAGGCGGGGAG
Source organism: Carlito syrichta (assembly GCF_000164805.1). NCBI lineage: Eukaryota > Metazoa > Chordata > Mammalia > Primates > Tarsiidae > Carlito > Carlito syrichta. The sequence continues at coordinate 659 of NW_007210324.1, read as the reverse complement.
CATTGGTGACCAGAGTGCAACTTCAGCTGCTGCACTGACTGGATCCAGATCTCCACAGCCATGGGTAGCCAAGCATGCTTCATTCAGCGGAGAATGCTGAAAAGTTTTCTCTTTTGACACGGGCGTCTCACACGGAATACAATGGCTCTGCGGGTTCATTTGCCAACGAGGCCCGAGAGCCATTGTTTGCTTTCCGGAAAACAACAGTCTTCCATGGGAGACATTCCTCAAAACGGCACGTCACTGAATGGGGGGGCAACAAGTATTATAGTGGCTTGGTCTTTGGCGTGACGCGAGATTCTCCCTGTTTTTCAGCGTGTATTATCCTACATTGAATGCAAAGGCCTAGCAGAGCTGTATGCAACGTTTCCTGAATACAAAGTGCACAACTCCATGGTGCCACATTCAGCGACATGACCGGTTCGCAGTCATCTTTGGGAAAGCATGATTTGTTCACCTACTGAATTCAAAGTGTTTTTGATTTGACCTGTCCGTCTCCTATCCGAAGCCATTGCTCTTCCGTTGGCATTTACGAGGAAGAGCTGACAGGCTTGGCTTGCTGGCTGTGAGTGTGCATCAGCTTGGGAAATGCTGTGTCAAATGTTGACTGCATTGTGATGTATTTTCCAGTAGTTTGATTCTTGTGTGCTGTACGGTGT
>NW_007210323.1:0-581 GCF_000164805.1 Carlito syrichta | reverse complement strand
CCAGGTGAGCCGAGCCGAGTATGGGGAGGAGGCGTGTGGCTGCAACTGCAGTGACAGGGGATGTGGCCCGCTGTGGTCCGCCGTGGCAGTGCGGGATCGAGAACGCAGGGAATGAGTGCGTCGTAGTAAACGCATATTTGAAACGTATGGCAACAATTTAGGCAGCCGGCGGGACTCGAGTGGCGACCGCCTGGTCTCTCCCTCTCGCCGCTGCGACTCTCGCCGAAGTCGAGGGCTCCGGCCGCAACGCCCGGGAGTAGCAGTGGAGGCCAGGCAGCCGGGCTAGAGGCGGTTTCGCGGGACCCCCGCTAGGCATCGCCCCGCACCCCTCGGGTCGGCTCCGCCCACCACGGTTCCTCCCGCGCGTGGCATCGGTCCCGCCTACCCGGCCCCGGCGGCTGCAGTGCCGAAAGGATCTTATTTTATTCTTCAATTTGTTTTGATCATAAACCGGTGAAGAAACCTCTGCGTGATGGCCGGAGTCACCCCACTGATACCTGTAGGGAGATGGGTTTTCCAAGGGAAACAAATTAACTTTTTAATACACTAGTGCCCAGAACCACTAGGGTCGCTGAGGACAG
>NW_007210322.1:0-645 GCF_000164805.1 Carlito syrichta | reverse complement strand
ATCCTTATCATTTACATATCTGTAAAGTTTATAGTGATGTCATCACTTTCATTCCTGATACTCTGTGCCATTCTTCTTTTTTCCTGATCAGTCTGACCAAAGGTTTATTGATTTTACGGATCTTCTCAAAGAATGAGGTTTCTGTTTCATTGATTTTCTCTTAGTTCTTCTTGTACTTGTTTCTTCTGGTTGAAACTGGGATTATTGATTTGGGATCTTTGATCTTTTCTTCTACTTCCTTTTTTTTTTTTTGATTCTGAGTCTCACTCTGTTGCCCAGGCTGGAGTGCAGTGGCACACTCACAGCCACCGTAGCCTCGACCTGCTCACCTCAGTTGATCCTTCCGCCTCAGTTTTCCAATAGAAGGAACTACAGGCACATGCTACTATGCCTGGCTAATTTTTTGATTTATTGTAGAGATGAAGTCTCATCAAGTTGCCCAGGCTGGTCTTGAACCCAAGGGCTCAGGTAATCCTCTAACTTCTGCTTCCGAAAGTGCTGGGATTACAGGCTTGCCACTCCTGGCCTCTGTTCATTTCTTTTTTTTTTTTTTTTTTCCTGTCTCAGGTTTATTTGTACAAATAGCACAGGAGAAACCAGCCCCATGCAGACAGCATCCTGAGGGTCAAATCAGTCCTTCTGTCC
>NW_007210321.1:0-606 GCF_000164805.1 Carlito syrichta | reverse complement strand
CCGGCCTGCAGTTCTTGGGATTGAGGACTCATATAAGGAAGATCCCTTATACCTCCTTAGCAATGTGACGTGTAATTTCCTGTATATGACGACCACCATTACCCAGCTTCCTACTTCACTCTGCAGGATCCTGAGACAGCTCCTGGAGACCGAGAATGCCAGTTTTTTGGATATCAAGAGAAAGACGTCCAGAATGTTCTTGGGGAACTGGAATCCAAGATTCCTTGTTCCCCTTCACGAGACCTCCCCAAAATGTGGAATATTCCTAACCCAAAACCGTTATTCTTACCTTCCCACCCACAAATTTTTTGTAGGTTAAGGTAACCTGAATCGAGGAATTTTGTACCAATATACCTTTTGATTCTAGGGTATATGATTATGGACGTAGAACGTCCCAGGAAAAAAAAAGTATTTCTAGGGACAAATCCTTGATTACATCTAACAAGAGGACCAGAAAGATGCCGGGGATCTGTAATGACAGATTTAGCATATCCCACGGAGCAAGTAGCTCTGAATATGCAGGGTCCCAGTAGTCCAGGTTGCCGATTAATCCTTATCAAATGGCCCTGTATATTACGAAAATGAGAACTCCTGGAACCGGATTTC
>NW_007210320.1:0-423 GCF_000164805.1 Carlito syrichta | reverse complement strand
TATTTTGTGCATAGTCAACAAACTTTATTAATATCAAAATAATTCCAATTCCTCATTCCTGTTCCTTGTATCCTTACTATCACTCATGTTATTTACACATAAGCACATATACATAAGTATGCACAATCTAATTCATTATTACTATGATTACTTTGAGTAAATTATCTGTCAGATCAATTAAGAACAAAAATAAAAGTTTTTATTTTACCTTCACTTATTCCTTTTCTAATACTGTTCCCTCATTCTGATTTCTGTAGTTCTTTTTCTCTTCCTTTTACTATTTTGGAAGTTTCTATTGTCATATTCTCAAGCTCAGATATTCTTTCTTCAGAAATATTCAGTCTACTAATGAGTCCATCAAAGATATTCATCATTTCTGTTAGTTGTTTTTATCTGCAACAACTCTGTGATTCTTTCTTAGAA
>NW_007210319.1:0-676 GCF_000164805.1 Carlito syrichta | reverse complement strand
TTAGTGAGTTTTCATCATGTGTGGAAAAGTGAGCCATTTTATCACATATTCCTTATAACATCTTTGTATGCTTGAGAGCTTAATCTTCTTTTAAAAAATCATATGTGAATGAATTTAATTTTCCTCAACTGTTAGCATAAGATTCCAGTGGAGGAAGAGAGGATCTAAGCCTGCATTCTAAAATTCACAGTCTTGGTGGCTCTCCAGTCTTGGTGGCTCAGCCTATAATCCCAGCACTTTGGGAGGCCGAAGCAAGTGGATTGCCTGAGCCCGTGGGTTCGAGACCCACCCAGGCAACTTAGCAAGTCCTCGTCTCTACAATCAATCAAACATTAGCCAGGTGTGGTAGCGCGTACCTATAGTTCCAGCTACTTGGAAGGCTGAGGCGGAAGAATCTCTGGAGCCCAGCAGCTAGCTTCGTGAGCATGCCATTGCAGTCTAGCCTGGACAACGGAGTGAGACTCCAACTCAAAAAATTAAATTAAATTAAATTAAAATAAAATATTCACAGTTCAAGGACTGTGCTTCTCAATCTTGGTACTACTGATATTTGGGGCTGGATAATTCTTTGTTGTGGGAGCTGTCTTGTATATTGTAGGATATTCCCCAAAAGATGTTCTCTAGTTGTGACAACCAAAATGTCTCCCGACATTGCCAGATGTCCGCTGGAGGGCAA
>NW_007210318.1:0-412 GCF_000164805.1 Carlito syrichta | reverse complement strand
TACAGGCATTTTGGGGACTGATGCAGAAGGATCACCTGAGCCCAGCAGGCAGAGTCTGCAGTGGCCGTGAGTGTGCCCCTGTGCTCCAGCCTGGGCAACAGAGCAGGATTCTGACTCCACATAATAATAATCACCACCACCACCACCACCACCTCTTCAACAGTGCAAAGTGTCACCCTCAGGGATGGGAGAGAAAAGGCATGTTCTTGTCTGTCATTCCCATAGGTATCAAAGGTGGCCACCAGGCATGTCCCTCTGGCACATGTGGCCAATTGCCCAGAAAGCCTGCCTCCACAATCCACACTCATGTCCCACAGCAAAGACATGTGTGAGTTCATGGAACAGATGGCCCCGAGATAGGGAAACCATCTGGCACAGTGTGATCAAGGCAGTCTGGCCACGCTACGGCCAG
>NW_007210317.1:0-672 GCF_000164805.1 Carlito syrichta | reverse complement strand
TGAAAACGTAAATATCTGACTACCAGCTGAAAATAACATTCTTGGACTCCAGAAATTAAAGTATTTATATTTCAAGTTTATAAACCTTGTCATCCAATTCACTATAATGCAAGGGTTATTAGTATACAACATATTTGTAGAAAAATATAATATTTAACTCATTAATAAGTAAACAGGAGCAACAAGAAACATTTAGCTACAAAGGATTAAGTTACTTAGCAACAGCATATAAGATGATATGGTGTAAATTCACTCAAATTTTGGATTATGTGTCAAATTCTGAAACAGAAAGGCATAAAGGCATTATAAAATGTTGAGTGACCACACCAATAGCATTATTATAATAAAATAACCCAACCTTTAATCTTTGGACATTAATATATAAATATGAATTTGGATCACACAGAAAGGAGTGAATATGTATTTCTTAACATTGAGATATATTCACATCGTGTTTTCCTGTTAAGTGATCAAACATGGGGAACAACTTTTAATGATATTTCAAACCTATATATTACTTAGAATCAGGGTAAAAAAGTGTTTGAATGATACTACCCTACATGTATTTAAAGCCTGGTATTTCCATAGTTCTTATAATCATACTCATTTGATAAAATTTTCAAGATGAACCCATAATTGATAAAGGTTCCTTATTATCCAGTGTTTTTTTTT
>NW_007210316.1:0-644 GCF_000164805.1 Carlito syrichta | reverse complement strand
CATGTTGCCCAGGCGGGTCTCGAACCTGCGGGCTCAGGCAATCCACTCACCTCAGCCTCCCAAAGTGCTGGGATTACAGGCTGAGCTACTGAGCCCGACTTTTTTGTTTGTTTGTTTTTGTTTTGGAGTCTCATTCAGTCACCCAGACTGGAGTGCACTCCCGGCCACCACAGCCTCGACCTGCTGGACTCCAGCAATCCTTCCGCCTCAGCCTTCCAAGTAGCTGGAACTACAGGCTCATGCCACTATGCTTGGCTAATTTTTTGATTTATTGTAGAGATAAGGTCTCGCCAAGTTGCCCAGGCAGGTCTCGAACCTGCGGGCTCAGGCAATCCACTCACCTCGGCCTCCCAAAGTGCTGGGATTACAGGCTGAACCACCGAGCCTGGCCTCTGAAAGGAAATTTTGAAGAGGGCAATGAAATTGATGGGGGTAGTTGGCAAGGGATGAAGGAACAGATTAACTTTCATCTATCATTTTGAATTTTCTGTGAGTCTCACTCTGTCACCCAGGCTGGAGTGCAGTGGCACAGTCACAGCCACCGCAGCCTCGACCTCCTGGGCTCAAGCGATCCTTCTGCCTCAGTCTTCCAAGTAGCTGGAACCACAGGTGCGCGCCACCACTCCTGGCTGATTTCTTGACTT